>NC_061116.1:101327087-101457099 GCF_002878395.1 Capsicum annuum | reverse complement strand
CCGGATTCACATAGAAATATAAATTTATTCTAATGGTAGCTAATCATCAAAATAGTAAGCTCAAGCAATCAAGAACAATCCATATAATAATCCACAATTAAACTATAATAAAGAATATTAAAGAGTACTCATGTTCTTGGCCTCAACCCCAGAAAGAGGGTTTTAGCCTTTAATGGAAATATTCATCATCCATTCCCTTTGAATGATGATACAAACTATAAAAATAACTAAATTAAAGAAATATAAAACCTAAAAAGAATTTGTGGTATCCTCCAATGATGTTCCAAATTGATCTACGGTTTCCAATAGATCCCAAGATTATTAAAACATGATTTAACACGTTATATTTATAGTAAACAAGTCATAAACAGACTTGGATTGGGTTTCCATGTTGTTTTATTTCAGTTGGGCAGAATTATCCCAATTTTCGGCATCGGCGCGATGCGGTGACATGCCAATTTACAATTGTCAAAAATTCTGTCAAATTCTAGTAGCTTGTCGCAATTTCAACACATCACGGAGTCTCTTTAATCCCCATTATTAGCTATACACATCTATGGGTAAAAACATTGACCTTTTCTGAATCCATTGGTATTTTTCATGCATTAATTGGCAATATATACAGTCTTCACGTGCCCTATACATTTTAGGGGTCCAAAATGCGTCCAACTTGAGTCTTGTGCTTCCGTGGTCATTTACGAGCATTTTTGATTTGTTTCTATTTTATTGGAATCTTTTATATTCTTCATATATCATCATAGTACATTCAACAAGAATCCTATAGAATTTAACACAATAATTTAGAGCTCAAAACAACACAACATCCTCAACGATGAACTAGAAACACGAGCTAAGCATAGGATAATTTCTCATTAAGCTTTAACTTATTGTTTTGACCCTTGGCTTGATTCAATTGACCCTTGAACATTATAAACTGGTTGTTTCACATATACATACATAATAACAATCTTGGTAACTCATTAAGACACATTATAACCCAACACAAGAGACTAGACAACACCTAGCTCAAGCTAGTCACACTAGTTTTCTTAGTTGAACTCTGAATGGTCGAATTGAGTTAAAACTTGTGTGGAAACACCATTAAACATTGTGAACACATACTTGGACACATAATTGCTTATTTATATTATTATTATTAAAATATATATCATAATAATCATCCTCAAAACAAGGCTAAATTAGAATAGTAGTGCTAGAATGCATAAATTCACCAAACATCAATCTCCTAGATAAGGTATTCATCAGACCTAGCATTTCCCCATGGGGTGCAAAAATCTTATTCGTGCGTAATAAAGATGGTTCTCTTTGAATATGTATAGACTACCGCCAGTTGAACAGAGTCACGGTAAAAAATAAATATTCACTTCCCAGAATCGATGACTTGTTTGATGAACTTCAGGGTGTCAGTTACCTTTCCAAGATAGACCTTAGATCAGGCTATCATCAGCTCAGAGTTAGGGAATATGACATTTCAAAAACAACTTTTAAAACTCGATATGGTCACTTCGAGTTTCTAGTTATGTCCTTTGGTCTTACGAATTCCCTAGCAGCTTTCATGGACTTAATGAATCATATGTTCAAGTAATAATTATACATGTTTGTTATAGTATTTATCGATGACATTCTTGTCTATTCCCGTAGCAATAATAATCATGCAGATTACCTCAAAATCATACTTCAGACTCTCAAAACTCATCAGTTGTTCTTAAAATTTAGTAAGTGCTAATTTTAGCTACGGTCAGTGGTATTTCATGGTCATATTATTTTTGATGATGGTATTAGATTTGATCCTCAAAAGATTAAGGCAGTGAGAAACTGGCCTAGACCCATCTTTCCATTAGATATCAGGAATTTCTTGGGTTTAACTGGCCATTACCGTCAGTTTGTTAAAGGGTTTTCATATATTGCATTCCCCATGTCCAGATTGACTCAGAAGAAAGTCCAGTTTCAATGGTCAGATTCTTGCGAGAAGAGTTTTCAGGAGTTGAAGACTTGATCACCTAAGCCCCAGTCTTCACTCTACCAGATAGTTCAGATAGGTTTGTTGTGCATTATGATGCATCTAGAGTAGTTTTAGTTAGTTTCCTCATCCAGAGAGTTTAGGTCACATCCTATGGTTCTAGACAGCTTAAGCCCCGTGAGAAGAATTATTCGATTCATGATCTTTAGTTAGAAGTTATAGTGTTTTCTTTAAAGATTTGGAGATATTATTTCTATGGGTTCTATGTTGATGTGTTCATAGATCATAAGAGCTTTCAGTATGTCTTTTCTCATAAAGATTTGAATTTGAATCAGAGAAGGTGGTTAGAGTTATTGAAAGATTATGCTATGAGTGTTCTGTAGCATTTGGGAAAGGCCAATATAGTGGCTGATGCTCTTTGTAGATTGTTGATGGGTAGTGTTGCTCACGTTGAGGATGATAAAAAGGATTTAGTTTAGGAAGTTCATCAGCTTACCCAACTAGGTGTCCACTTAGTCAATTCAGTAGAGGGCAATGTATAGGTGCAGAATAGTTTAGAATCATCTCTAGTTTCCAAAGTGAAGGAAAAGTAGGATAGAGATCCCAGTCTTGTGAAGTTGAAAAAGTCAGTCAGAGATCAGAAAGTAGAGGTTTTCTCCCAAAGATGAGATGGTGTATTACATTTCTAGGGTCGTTTATGTGTACCAAGTGTAGATGGCTTGAGGTGAAAAATTTTTGTAGAAGAACATGGTGCTCGATACTCTATTCTTCTAGGGACAACTAAGATGTACGGAAATTTGCGGGAGATCTATTGGTGGAGTAGGATGAAGAAGGATATTTTAGAGTTTATAGCTAAGTGCTCTATGTGTCAATAGGTTAAGATTGAGCATCAGAAGCCTAGTGGGTCCATGTAGGAGTTTAGTATTCCTACATGAAAATAGGAAGAAGTGAACATGGACATTGTGATGGGTTTGCCTTGTACACATCATTAGTATGATTCCATTTAGGTTATCATAGATAGGATGACCAAATCATCTCATTTCTTTCTTGTTCATACTTTCTATTCAGCTAAGGACTACATAAAACTCTATATCAGAGAGTTGGTCAGGTTAAACGGAGTCTTAGTATCCATCATCTCAGATAGAGGTACCCAGTTTACCTCTTATTTTTGGAAAGCATTCCAAAAGGGTCTTGATACCTGAGTTCACCTCAGTACACCTGTGTTGTCAATTTTAAGGGTAGTTGGGATAACCACTTGCCTTTGATCAAACTTACATACTATAATAGCTATCACTCCATTATTCATAAGAACCCATTTAAGGCTCTCTATGGTAGGAGATATAGATCTCTAATTGGTTGGTTCGAGGTAGGTGAGGCCGCAGTAGTAGGGCATTACTTAGTGTTTGATGCCTTATAGAAGGTTCAACTAATTAGAGAAAGACTTAGGGCTGCCTAGAGCTAACAAAAATTATATACAGATATGAGAAGAAAGGATCTCGAGTTTCAGATCAGTGATTTTGTGTTCTTGAAAATATCTCCCATGAAGGGGTAAAGAGGTTCCGCAAGAAGGGAAAGCTCAGTCCCCATATGTCGTTCCTTATAGAATTCTAAGTCGTTTTGGAAAGGTAGCTTATGATCTTGAGTTGCCTTCATATCTATCTTTAGTACATCCAGTATTCCATGTCTCCTTGCTAAAGAAATGCATTGGTGACCCAACAGTCATAGTTCCCTTAGAGGATGTCAATATTCAGAATGATCTCTCTTACAAAGAGATCCCAGCCCAGATCCTCGATCGTCAGATTTGCAAATTGAGGAACAAAGAAGTTCCCTTAGTCAAAGTTCTTTGGTGGAATCAGTCCGTTGAGGGAGCTAATTGGGAAGCAGAAGCAGATATATGGACTAAGTATCCTCACTTTTTCTTCGTAAACTCAAATTCAGCTTAAGGTAATAGTTTTCCTTAGCTTTAGTCAATTCCATGTTCAGTTATAGTTATAATCTTGGTATTCGTTATCATTGAATTTTCAGTCATGCATTCATGAATCAGTTCAGACATGTACTCATGCATCAGATATTCATATTCAGTATGAAAATTCATCTTATCAATAGCTTCAGTCATGTATTCCATGCATCAGATATGCATGTTTAGTATAAGAAATCAGCTTGTCAGCAGTTAATTCATGTTTCAGTGTGCATGTTTAGTGTGTAAACTCAGTCTATAAGTGTTTCTGATCTTAATCAGTCTCATTCAAGGACGAATGTTTCTAAGGGAGAGATATTGTAATACTTCGTATTTCCCTAACTTAAATTAACTCTCGGTCCATGAGTTATCCTATATAAAAAATTTTGAAATTCTCAGTATTTTATAGTTTAGAGCCTGCCAATGCATAGGAAGTTTAGTTAACTTTTCAACGATATAAAGTTTGGCAAAATCCAATACTCCGGTGAAGTGATAGAGCTATTTTTGTAAGATAGTGTGCCAATTTGGCAATCAGTACGTCGCAGAGGCCAACCAAATTGCAATTGGCAATTTCCAGTGTTGCTCTACGATATTGGCGTGTCACGCCAAGTCCTCAATTCAAAATTTTCCTTTTTCCGGTGTTCCAATGTGATCCCACTTCATCACGATAAACTTCCAGGTTACATTTAGCATTGCAATGCGATTCCATCACATCACGCCACCAACCACATTTGCAATTATCAGTTTCCAGTGACACGACTTGATAGCGCTGCGTCGCACCAGAGGTCCAGGTTAGGTTTTTCCAATTACTACTTTTGAGTAATTCCCAGGGGTAAATGGGTATTTTTCCATGGCCCTAATCAATCAAATAATGAAATTAAACCCCTAAATAACCCATTATCTCATCATTTATTCACTTTATTCAAAGATTAAGTCATTCTCTCTCAAAAGGTGGAAAACCCTAGCTTTAAGAAATCAAGAACAAGCCTAAGAATTTCCTTCAAGAACTTCAAGAATTAACATTCCAAGGTATGTTAGGTGTTCATATATTGGTTCCTTTCACTCATAGAATCCACAAATCCATTTTTAAACTACAAAATTGTTGAATTATGAACTCTTATGCTTGAATTGAATTGAATTCATGTTCATGTTATTGTTGGGTCTTACTCCATGATTACAGTACAAGTTTTCATAAAATAAATCATTATATGCGTTGAATTACATGATCTTCATGATAAAAACCTCAATTTGCAAGTTGATTGATGTAGCCATGATAACTACATATGTTGAATTAATATATGACCTAAGCGTGCTCCTCATATGTTTGATAAAATGTCTCTATGAATGAGTTATGGACAAGTATGAATTGTTATGCCTTTCAAGATATTGCTATGTTTTACTTTTCATGCAATCGAGTCCTAGGGGTATTTAATACTCGATAATCTAGTTGTTTACCTAGAGCCAGTGTCAGTTACAGAATAGTATTAGCCATGTCACAATCAGTAGAAGTCAGTCAGTTTCAAAACTTAGGAAAACTCTGTAAACTCAGTATCAGTCTAGTCTAGTTCAGTATACTCAGTTCTGTGTCTTTTAGTTGGGAGTAGGATTCATCATCGAGTGAGCCCAAGGATGGGGACTCACCTGCCAGTAGAGGGCATGATCGTTAGGAGAAAACATTGCGTTTCATAACTTTGTAGCCAGTGTAGGTTGAGACATCAAACCTGCCTGTTGAGGGTTGATGAGGTGTTCTCATTAGAGTACTTATCAGATGAAGGTAACTCTCAGCTTGTCTTTACCGGTGGCACGGTACTGATACCCTTCCAATTAGGGTCACAGGTTGGACCCTAACTGAGTTTTTTCATTTGGGGAATATCAATTAGATGATTACCTCTCATAATTTTAGTTTCAGTCTTCAGAATAGAACTCAGTTCAGTTCTACAAATTAGGACTTTCAGATACAGTCAACCAGTATCAGTAACTCAGTTATCTGTAACTTCAGATATCAGTTACTCAGTATCAAAACTCAGGACTTAGCTTTACACAAGCGCACTCACAATATTTATTTATATGCATAGTAGTGCATACTCAGTATTTACAGCAGTATTACTTATCTATGTACTCTCATGATCAGTTACTCTATATCATTCAGTCAGTTATTGTTTATGAATATGAACCCTTGCATTTAGCCTTACCTCATCTAGTATATTCCACGTACAGATGCATAGTCTTTCTTTGTGCTATGATGTCTCATATCATTGGTTTGGATGCTCAGGTTCCCCACCACGCGTAGATAGATTCAGATTTAACCAGCAATGTTAGAGTTAGTAGTGAGTCCTTATCTATTGAGGATATTTTATTATTTTAGTTTATTAGTAGATGCAATATTTCAGTAGATGAAATTAGTTGGGGAATTGTTCCTTCAACTCCATATTCAGACAATTCAGTTTAGAGGCTTTTCAGACTAGACTTTCAGACAATATTCAATTTTATAGATTATTAGTATCAGTTGATATTCTTGATCAGTATTTACAAATTTTGAACCTTATGACATTTTAGCCTATTTTCATATTTATTTCAGTATTGTTATTCAGTGCTCACAGGAGATATTAGTCATAGGTTAACTTGTGGTCCTCCGAGATCATAAGCACCGTGTAGCATCTGGGGTACAGACTTGGGACGTTACAGCTTACATATTTATTTCAATGGTACATTGCCTATACTAAATCATGGATGGTTGACATATTGAGTAGATTCTAAGATCACATGTTTATATATATGGAATGGATTTGAGATTTTGTACTAATTTGGTTGTGGAGATTACATACTCATATCAAATATAAAATCAGGATGTATTGGGGCTTTTGAGAAGACGTTGATTTTTTTTAGAAATGAGACATTATTATAAAACCCTCTATCTTAGTCCAAGAGTCGGAGAAGACATATGTATATTGAGATTAGTATTGAGCATTGAGAAAGTATATGGATTACGAACCCTCATGGGTCCTATTTGGAAGCATTAAGGCTCGTTAGATGTATATGAAGGTTACACGATAACCTCAATCATATCATATTTTCATCATCATTATCATTATATTTCATACATTATGCATCTTTAGTGTTGTATTTTTTTACATTATTCATCGCTTTTCTATGTAATCTACTTTTTTTCATACCTATTTTATTTGTTTCTGTGTTATATTTAGAACTGCTGGTGGAGGCGACGTGAGCTACCATTTTGGACATTTTTTATCGTAAGTGGCGTTCTCATAGTATGTATTTATATACCTTATTTTCTACTTTGCTCAGTCAGCCTGTGATACTTATTAAGTACAAGTGGACCATAATCTTCCCTAATATGCCCTTTCAATGCAGATCTAGGTACAAGTGCATCGTGTGACAACTGGGATTTTGTGGTTGATCATTGTCATTTTTGATGTATTCAAAGTCAACCTAAGCCCTATTCCTATCTAGTTGATGTCCTTACTTTGTATTTAGAGATAGATTTGTAGTTTTCCTTCAGTTTATTTATATTTGCAGTTCAGAGTTATATGTGGATTATTCTCACACTGTGACACTAAGTTTTGGGATGGTTTATGGTATCTTGTTGTTTAGATTTTGCTATTATTGTATATGGTCTGACTTCTCTCCAGAAGTCCCATCTTGGAAATTATTGTACCATTTTCTTCTTACTTATCAATTTAGGTGATTGACTTACTTTTCAAGACTTAACCACAATAAGTCTCATCATCACCATGGTTTTTGGTCATGACAAATTGGTATCAGAGCTTGATTAATCGATCTCATAAGTTTAAGAATAGGGTGTTTGGTAGAGTCTAGTGGATCGATGCCTAGACGTCTATATCTATCTTTGAGAGGCTATAAGATATTATTAGGAAACACTTATTTTTGTTCCTTATCCTACAGGTTTTCCTCATCCTATATTCTAAACTGTGTTTCACTCTTTTCTGTGCAGATGGTGAGGACTAGATCTCGTGAGGCTAAGGATGGTAAGTTAACATTCGAGGGGGGATCCTAGCCTGGAGGAAGAGTCAAGGGTCACAGATAGGCTTGAGGTAGAGGATGAGCATGAGGATCTACCCCTTCTAAAGGTAGTATCAGGGGGATCTCTCTTGAGCCCAAGGTTGATCATGCTAGAGATATAGGACCTACTTAAATTTTGTAGAGTACTACTACCCTGATCATGGAAGGTATATTAATGCATTTATCGACTAATTTGGAGGGTGTTCCTTTGAATTCACCTAGTATTCCTCTAGCTTCGAGTAATGTACCTCTATTTATGGCAAAGTCTACTTATGATGTTCATTTAATTTTGAGTATGGTTCCTTCATCAGTACCGACATCTGCTTATTTTATTTTGTAGGATCCAGTGTTGTTTCTCCTTTTGCGCGAGTTCTGAATGTGGTATTTTGACTTTAAGAGTTCAACCTTCATCATTGTTTCCCCCTAAGGTAGGATCATAGACGGCCAAATTCAATGTTCTTCCTGTTGTTTCAAGTCTTTTTATGTCTTCTGAGGATCAAAAGAGGTTTGAAAGATTTACTCACTTGGTTCTACCTAATTTCAGTGGTGTTGTGAGCAAGAATTCCTACAAGTTGTTGATTAATTCTAGGATAAGTTGCATAACCTTGGGTTGCTCGAATCACATTGAGTTTCATACACTACTTATCGATTGAGAGATATAGCTAGGGATTGGTAGAGAACACTTGTTAGTTAGAGAACCCTTTGTTTGATAGAGATGACTTGGGATCAGTTTATTGAGGCCTTTCTAGTTAGGTCTGTGTCATATAGTTTGAGGGATCAAATGATAGATGAGTTTGATCACCTAGAGCAAGGCTCCATGACAATCGCTAAATATGACGCATATTTTATGCCTTATCTAGATATTTTATTGCGAGTATTTCCATTCTGTTTGAGAAATTTCAAGAGTTGGTTAAAGAATTGGAAGTTTCTTTTTTGTTGGCTATTATCCAAATAATAATGTTAGGGGCGTCATTTTTGAGTGTTGTGGATCATGCAAAGATGATCGAGTCTATCCTTCAATATTCTTAAGGAGGCACCAAGAGTGTATATCATCAGGGCGAGCTTAGTGGATAGGCCCCTCGACACAGAGATTTAAAGGTTCCCATGGTTACCATTGTAGACCTATGCAGGAAACTTTATAGGTATTGGGTGGTAGATCTTTAGGTTCAGTGGCTATAAGTAGCCAACCATCATCCCAGGATGGTTGTTATAGCTTATCCACAACTACTCAGATTAAGTAGGGCCTTAGAGGTTTCTGTGTGTGTTCTAAGTTTATTCATGTAGACAAGGAGTGCTTATGTTGTATTTTAAGACCTACTCCTATATAGACAATGAGAGGTGACACTCAGGGTGGTAGAGGTACTACTAAAGGTACACAAGAAAGAGGTGACAACACCCATGGTGATGGTCGTGGGGTTGCTTCATCCAGTAGCGGAGGTTAGTGCTATGCTATACTTGGCAGACTTGAGGCGGAGGTTAGTGCTATGCTATACTTGGCAGACTTGAGGCGGAGGCTTTCGCTGCTATTATCATAGGTACCATCCCAGTTTTCTTTAGATCTGCATCTGTGTTATTTGATCTAGGGTTTACTTTCTACTATGTGTCCACATATATTGCTTCTAGGTTTGATTCTTCTTGTGATCCTCTTGCCATACCTATTCGTGTATCCACCCCGTAGAAGACTCTTTACATACTGTTTGGATAGTGGTTTTCCATAGTATGGTATCTGTGGTTACTAAGAGAACCATGTTTATTTTGATTGTTTCTTAAAATTTATGGTATGGTATGGTTTGATTTCCTGATTTGATAACCATGAAAACCCTTACTTTATGTAACCACCGATTTGGTGGTATCCCGTGGTTTTCTTTTTTTCAGTTATACCCTTATTCAATATCATATAATCTTATTTTATCCTTTATCCTATATTATTTAACTTTACCACCTACCCTCTCCCCTCTGCCAAATAAGAAATTATCTTTTAATTTTCTATTTTAGAAAATTTTAAACTTTTTCTTATCCCACCCCACCCTACCCTGACCCCGACGACACTCTTACCAAACCCTCACCCTAATTTTTTTTAAAAATAAAACTTTATACTTTTTGTTGGTGTTCACATTTCAAAATGCAAAAACGAAACAAAATTCGTCACTTAAAAATGAATTCAATTATACTTATTTTGATCTACTTTTGTATTGATTTGCTCAAAATGTACATGAATTTAATAACTTAATATATTTACATGACATAATTTGTGATAGATTAGCTAGAAGAAAATTATTTTATTAACAATTATTGATAAATTTAATATTTATAATAATTAAGGGCATTTTATTAAACTTACCAATTACGATCCACTATCATACCATCAAATCGAGCAATTAAATTATGATTAAACAACAGGGATGATATAGTCCATCCAAAGATTATATTGTAATATATTGTATAGTACAATACCATACGATACAGTACCGTACATTATGAAACCATGACAAACGACTATCCAAACAAAGTGTTAGTAGTGGATTGGGTGTACTAATCCTATGTTGTAACCTTTGTCGGGTGTGAGACTTGCAGATCTGATCATCCTAGATATGGTAGATTTTGATGTCATCTTGGGTTTGATTGGTTATATCCTTATCATGCTATTCGAGATTGTTATGCTAAGGTCGTGACTTTAACTTCACTTGGTGTGCAAAGGATAGCTTGGATGCGTATGCTTTATTTAGGTTTGAAAAGAGTTATATCCTTTCTTTATGCTCATCACTTGGTAGAGAGGGGATGTTTGTCTGACTTGGTGTATATTCTTGATACTAATAATTCCTTACTGCCTCCTTTGGATTTTATCTATATTGTATGTGAGTTCATGGATGTGTTTCCTATGAATTTGCCTGGTCTATTTCTGGATCATGATATTGATTTAACTATTGGTGTTGAGCCAGACACCAAGCCCATTTCTATTCCTCCTTATAGGATGGGCAATGAAGTTAAAGGAATTGAAGGGTCAGTTGCAGTAATTATTGGATAATGGATTTGCTTGACCTAGTGTATCACCTTGGGGTGCACCTGTTTTGTTTCTGAAGAAAAAGGTGGTTAAGAATAAGTATCCTCTTCCTAGTATTGATGATTTGTTCGATCATCTTTAGTGTGTTTGGTGTTTTTAAAAACTAATTTGAGCTTAGGGTATCATCAGCTAAGGAGTAGAGCTTCGGATATTCTAAAGATGGCTTTTTGGATGCTGTACAGTCATTATGAGTTCTTACTCATGTCCTTTAGATTGATCAATGCCTCAGTCGTGTTCATGGAGTTTCAATCGTATCTCAACTTTTTTATCATTGTATTTATAGATGATATCTTGGTTTACTCCAAGAGTCAGGATGACCATGGGGTGCATTTACGGATTATACTTCAGAGGTTGAGAGATGATAAATTTTATGCCAAGTTCTCCAAGTGCGAGTTTCAGTTTGAGTCTATCTCTTTCTTGGGCCATGTTGTGACCAAGGATGGTATCATAGTCGATCCAGCCAAGATTGTAGCAGTTCGTGATTGGTCTAGGCCAACTTCTCCTACCGAGATTTGGAGTTTTATTGGTTTCAGAGGCTACTATCGATGTTTTATTGAGGGTTTTTCATCTGTTACGACTCCATTGACCAAGTTGACTCAAAAGAAGATATCGTCCAGTAGGTTGATTCTTGTGAGGTGAGCTTTCAAAAGCTCAAGGATTTATTGACCTAAGCTCCTATCTTGACTTTTCCTGAGGAGGGAATGGGCTTTACCATCTTCTATGATACTTCTAAAATTTGATTGGGTGTCATATTCTTAATGGAGGGCAAGTGATTACATAGGCTTCTTGTTAGTAAAGTCTCACAAGAAGGATTTCCTTACCCATGATTTGGAGTTGTCCGCAGTTGTATTTTCTTTGAAGTTGTAGGGGAACTATTTGTATTAAGTTTATTGTGAGATCTTCTCAGACCACTGTAGCCTTCAGTATTTCTTCACCCAGTGAGATATTAATATGAGATAGCGTCATTGGTTTGAGTTTCTTGAGCATTATGATCTTACTATTCTTTATCATTCGGGTAGGGCTAATGTGGTTGTGGATGCCTTAAGCCAAAATTCGACTAGTATGGGTATCTTGGCTCATCTTTTCACTCGAGAGAGACCTTTATCCCTAGAGTCTTAGTCCTTATCTAATTAGATGGCTAGATATGATATTTCAACACCTGGTGTGTTTTCACATTCGTGGAGACTAGATCTTCCTTGATGGAGAAGATTCGGGCACACTAGTTGGATGATGTTGGTTTGGGAGTTATTCAAGATAAGGTGTTAAATGGAAAAGCTAAGGACGACCCATTTGACTCTTATGGTGTTATGAAGATTGGAGGCTGAGTGTGTGTGATGAGAGTCGATAATTAGGTAAGATTGATCTTGGAGGAGGCCCATTTTTCTAGCTACTTCATTCATCCGAGAGTGACCAAAATATATCATGATTTGACACAGCACTACTGGTGAGGTAGTATAAGGAATGATGTAGGGGATTTTATAGCTTGTTGTCTATGTTCTAGTAGGTGATAGCCGAGAAATTTTAGGCCTGGTGATTGATAAGTGGAAAATTTACCACTTATTTATATCCAAATTCTTGCACACTACAATGATTTAATTTTGTAAATGAAATTAACCCTCAATTTAAATGCATTAATGTCCAGTTTTTGTGATCTTGTAGGGAATATGATGAAAATAAGTTGAGATCAAGCTAGAAACGAAGGAAAGTGGACAAAAAGGATTAGGATCTAAAGATCAGATAACTCTTCGGTATTTTGATCACGGCCTGAAAGTCACGAATGTGGTCAGTCAATAAAAGTTAGCATATGGAGATCGTACCAAGATGCCACGCAATCACAGAAGTGTGATCACGACCAGAAGATGGTGATGGTGATTGAATGGGAATTTTCAAAGGCAGAATTGTAATTTCATGCAGTTGAATCCCAACATTCAAAAGTGCAAAACCCTTACACATTTTCATCATCTTTGAACTAATTTTCCAATTGTAGGTAGAGAAAAAACATACCATACTGATGAAAGAACAATTGTTAGTAACTTTTCCCAAGGGATTTTTAGTTATAATATGAAATGGAAGTTTGGATTTGATCTTTCTTTGCTTTTCAATAGATGCATTGAATGCCAACTTGGGTATATCTCCTCTCTTTAATTTCATGAGTAGCTGAAAAATTTATCTTGGGGTTATGTCTAATTAGGTGGTTAATATTGTGGGGGTTAATTGTTAGTCCAAATAACTAGTTAAGCATGTTGGGTTTTGCTATTACTCTAGTTTTGAATTAAAAATTATGGGTGAAAACCCCAATCATCTTGGATATCATATCATCCTTGAAAGAGGGATATGGGTAATGAGTAATTGTGAACTACAATTGAATTAGCTTCTCTCATGGTATTATCTTAGAAATAGGGATGTTATTGGATTGGTTATGTTCATAAGCATCATCTTAGAAATAAGGATGCTAGTATAAGGTGGATTGATGAATTTGTCACGCTCATGAGGTATTCAAAAGAATCAATGAGTGAAATTTAGTGTTTTGTTGAAAGACTAACACTGATACCCAAAATCTAGCCTACCCAAACCCTTAACTAAAGCTTGGACTAACTCTTGATTATCCATAATAACTAATCCCTAAGATAGAATAACCCCAAGGTTTCTTTTAATTTTATTTACTTATTACTTGTTCAACCTCTTATTAATATTAGTGTGTGATTTTGTTTAACATAGATTTACACCAAACCCCCCATTTTACATTTTTGTTTTGTTTTAGTCTTGCATTATGAGTTAACACATAGTTAACTCTCAACACACATAGGTATCAAAAACTAGTTTACACTCCTTGTGGATTTGACCTCGACTCTTGTTAGATATATATTGATAACGACCAACTTTCATTAAAATAATGGTGTAAGTTGGGTGTTATCAAAAATGGCATCGTTGTCAGGGAAGAGTGAAGCATAGTTTTCACTATTGCAATATTGTTAGCGAACATGAGTTAGTCGTAGTGATTTTGTTTACCCTGTTTGTTGCTTTTATTTGTTAGGTGATCTTTGAAGTAATCACGACATCATGAGCCACAATAGGAGCAATGATATCTCATTGGACACCTCGAAGATGAGGATAATCTTAATGATGCGGGGTGTGCTAGTGTCATCCATATCCCACCGTCTAAGGAAAAAGGAGTTTCCATGTCACTAGTGTGACATTCCATATGTTGCAAATGAAAGGTCTATTTAGGGGCCAAGCATACGAAGATGCCAACTTATATTTGAAAAACTTCACTGAGGTGCGTGACTCATTTGATATTGCTCATATTATTCAAGAGTCTTTTCGGTTAAGGCTTTTCTCGTTCTCTTTAACGGGTGATATGGTGTTATGGTTGAGATCTCTACCCGCTGGGTCTATTATATCTTGGGTTGAACTTACGGAGGCCTTTTTAGATTGATATTCCCCCCCTCCCCCATCGAAAATGCTACAACTAAGAGACGAGATCATAAATTTTTGTCAACTTAGTAGTGAGCCCTTCTATGAGGTGTGGCAACACTGTAATGACAAGTTGATGCAATGCCCTAACCATGAAGTCCCGGATAAGATTCTCCTTTAAATCCTTTATAGGGCATTGGATCAATTAAATAAGATGGTGCTTGACAATGCATCGGGTGGTTCTCTTGTGAAGTTTTCATATGGATTTGTGACAAATCTACTTGAGCAAGTCACTAAGCAAAATTGGGGATGACACACTCGGGACTCCTAAGTGGCCATAGGGTCCCCCACCGCATCTTATGTAAACAAAGAGCAAAGAAAGAAGGATGGAGAAGGGGATGAAAATATGGCCAAGGTGATGACCCAATTTGATCTCCTCACTAAACACATGTTGGGAGAACCTAAAAAAGCTATAAATATTGTTGCCTCTCAAGGTGCCGAAACTTATGATGAGGATGATTCTAAGGCACTTGATAAAAAGATAAGATTTTTGACAAATCATCTAGGGGGTTCCCGCCCCGCCTACCAATAGCATGGTGGGAATTAATGTTGGAATGATCGATACCAAGATTGTGATTACAGTGATAGAGAAAGGGAAAGAGACTGAGATTGGAGAGACAAGGAGAGAATTTATGATAGATACTTTCCCCTCATGATCGTATCAAGTACAAGGAATCAAGCTCGGTGTACCTGAAAATATTTAAAATTGAGAATGTTTTTGCTAGATTTTAATGTGTGTTAAAGGTACCAAAAAAATAGTAAAGGGGATGAAGAGCAACCTTTATTAACTTAACCAAATGGTCATTTCAAATTGAGCTTCCATTAATCAATTGGAGAGATAAGTGGGGCAAATTTTAACCCAACTCAGTGTTTGACCAAAAGGAGGCCTACCTAGTGACACAGTGGAAAATCCAATGACTGATGCCTAAGTTATGGACATAGTTACTAGAAGTGGTAGAAATCTTGGGGAGCATGTGGTTGAGGGTGATGCGGAGGAAACTCCTAAAATGATTGATGGTGACAAGAAAATGAGGAATGAACTTCAAAGCATTCCATTTCCCCAATGAAAATTCATCCTCCCTTTCAAAAATGGTTGAAGAAGAAAGATAACAAGCCCAGGCTCAAAAAGTTCCTTGCAAAGCTTAGTAACCTGTCAATCAATATT
Organism: Capsicum annuum; assembly: GCF_002878395.1. Classification (NCBI taxonomy): domain Eukaryota; kingdom Viridiplantae; phylum Streptophyta; class Magnoliopsida; order Solanales; family Solanaceae; genus Capsicum; species Capsicum annuum. Next base: position 101,441,420 of record NC_061116.1, on the reverse strand, counting down.
CCATTATTAGAGGCTCTTAAAAAAATCTTGAGGTATGCTAAATCAGTGAAAAACTTGATTTCAAATAAGCGGCATGCGGATGGTGAGACTATTGAAGTGACCCATAGTTGTATCACTATCATGTCAAATAACATAGCGGAGAAAAAGAAAGACCAAGTGCATTTACAATTCCTTGCACCATCGGGACGCACAAATTTGAAAATGCATTGTATGATCTTAGGGCTAGTATTAACTTGATGACATATGTCGTGTATCAAAGGATAGGGTTGGGAGCTCCCATATCCACCACTATGATACTCTTTATGGCGAGCCATTCAATAAAAAATAATAGGCATATGACGCGATGTGTTTGTTAAGGTTGATCGGTTCATCCTCCCGATAGATTTTATAGTCCTCGATTGTGATATCAATCATAAGATACAAATTGTAATCATGAGACCATTTTTAGCAACTTAAAGAGCTCTAGTTGATATAGAGTATGGAGAAATAATGTTTTGGTGCATGATAATGAAGTTTCTTTCCGTGTGTGAAAAAACAAAAAAAAACCAATAAAGCTACAAGTGTTGTCTGTGATCGATGTCGTGGATAAAGGAGTTGATCATGGGTCACCATAGCTCAATAATCTAACTTGAAAAATGATAGACGTCAAATCGCAGCGTTAATTAGGTGCTGGATAGGAGGTGCAACACCTTAAATTTTAGTCCATAAAAGTTCTTGATCATTAAGCTTAATGTCCTCACTACGACTCACCCTGTGAGTCATAGGGTATCATTGGGGGTCTTAGGTACCCAATCATAGCCTACCATTCTATTGGCCTAGAGTTTCTATCTTAACTACAACTTGTACCGTACTAGTCATAGTGTCTCGTAATGAGTTGTATGGTGTGAATTTTAGGGAAACCAGTGTACTATCCTAAGTTCCTATTGTCAATATAAGTAGCTTTTTATGAGTTATAAGGATTACATAAGAGTCATATGGTACAACTCATAACTAGACTAGTGTGGGATGACCCTAGATACTTTCCAAACTACGAATAGACTAAATAAGTTGTAGGGTGACTACGAGTCATGAGGTCACACATAGCAACTAGGCATCGGTTTTCAGTCTTTTAATTAAGGGCATCCTAGTAATTTCCCTCCTACCCCACTTGGGACTTTATTAGCATACAATTCACAATCAAAGTCTCTCAAATGTGTTTTCTGCACCTTGTATTAATGAACAAAGGGAGTTATTCTCCTGAGTTAATGGAATTGATTTTCCATGTTTAAGATACCTTGCAAGTGTAGTTGGTATGACGATACCGATAATGTATTCTTAAATGTATAGTATGGTTGAATGAATAAGAATATGTGATAAATGTTTTAATGGTGCTTAAAGAAGGGTTGCATAACCAGGTCATGAAAGTGAGGTCCTGAGGGACCAATACTGGAAATCGCATTTGTCGGCGCAAGGGTCAAAATAGCCTGGGGTTTAGTCCCCTCACTTATGACTAAGTGGTTTTGTCTACCTTATTATTATAATTAGAAGGTTTGAGTCCCCCATATTATACTACAAAATAGGGTTCTTAAGTCACCTTAGTATATGATTGGGCGATTAACATCCCCAGTGCATATATAGGAGATTATTCTTCGATTCATGCGGTTAAATACACTGGGGCCTAACCAGCTAGGGCCCATATAGCCTATGGGTACTGTTATATAATAGTTAAACTACACAACCCAACTTAAAGTTTTAAAGTACATATTAGGCCTTATTCTCTATCTGAAAATGTTATATAAGTTTATATATATGTGTATGTGTGTGAACATGTACATTGAGTTGAACTAAATTTTGAATTGTCATTACTTTCCCCTTAAACCTGAGTTACATGATAGTGCTCAACCAACTAACTGTCTTCTTATGATGTATCCCCACGTGATACAGGCACTAGAGATACTTCTATTTTTTCTGCCCACTGTTATGTGGTTCAACTCAATTTGTCGGTCATATACGGTGAAGTTGTGAGCTTTCATTCTCTAGAAGACTTGTTTATTCCATTGGTTTCCTTTCGTAAACTAGAATTAAAGAGTTCACATTAACATTACCATTGTCATTGTCATTGTCAGAGTCGGGGGCATGTCCCGACACTTTATTCATTTCTATTTTTTCAGAAGTCTTTGTGGATTACTATGGACTTGGGTGGTGGTGGTGTTGTTTTGGTTGGTTAACGATTATCGATTATAGACCTATCTTAAATTATTTGAGCTTAGCTTATGCTATTTTGTTATATGTTAAGAGATTCAGTCACTGTTGGGGGTATTGTGTCCTGTTTGGTTAGAAGTAGTAGTTGACCTCCGGTCTTTGTTGGACTTGAGATGCCCATCACGACCAGGCCCTAGTTTGGTTTGTGACAAATATGGTATCAAAGCCTAGGTTTTGTGTCATTGGGTGTCCACAAAGCCGTGTCAAGAGAGTCTCTTTTATGGGTATGTAGTGTGCCATACTTATAAGGGGGAGGCTATGAGACATTTAGGAATATTTCCCTATTTTATTGATCTATTTTGGGCTATAGAGTCTAAGATCGTGAAATCTCCTCTAATTCCCATATGTTGGCTTTTCAGATCATGCCTCCCAGAAGATCTGATGCTCGTGGATACTTTTTTGTACTATTTAAGGATAATGTCGATAAAGCTCATACTACTTATAGAGTTTAGACCCGGTCTTGAGCTCCAACTCTTAATTGTCCTACCCCACGTGGATTTATATCAATTCCCCATAGCCCTCCTCAAACACCTCAAGCTGATGTGTCAAATTCTTAGTTTCTCCAGTTAATTTATTTTCTTACCTATTTGGTGGTGTCTCAGACTAAGCGTGTTGCTTCTATTGCTCCATCTTATCAACTCAGTAGATTTGGCCACTTTATGAGTTTAAGTCCTTTGACTTTTACTGGTTCAAAGGTTGAGGAGGATCTTTACAATTTAATTGATGATAGAAAAGATTTTCGGTGTATTGCATGCTACTGATGTGGAAGGTTTGGAGTTCATTGCTCATCAGTTGAAAAATGTGGCATATTAGTGGTATGAGGAGTGAGATCAGTCTAGGGGTGATGATGCAAAGTTTTCTTTGTGGGTGACTTCTCTAGTGCTTTTGTTGATCGCTTCTTTTCTCGAAAGTTGAGAGAGGCGAAGACTGAGGAATTCGTGAGTTTATAGTAAGATAGGATAAAGGTAAAGGAGTATTCCATGAAGTTTCATCAGCTGTCGCGTTATGCACCTAAGCTAGTATCTAGCATAAGGTCTAGAATGAGGACGTTTTCTTCCTAGTTGTCCTGTAATTTAATTTTAAAGAGCAAGGCCACCTTGTTAAACAAGGATATGGATATCTCTAGACTTGTGATGTATATGCAACAACTGGAAAAGGAAAATAAGAAGTATGCAAATATGAGTGAAACATAGAACAAGAAGTTTCGGTATTCGGACCAGGGTGGAGATCAGCAGTAGAGTAGTAGAGATGGTAGAAAATTTAGTTGAACTAAATTTTGAATTTTCATTACTTTCCCCATATCCCTGAGTTACATACTAGTGCTAAATCTATTAAACATCTTAGGATGTTGTATCCCCATGTGATGCAGGCACCAAAGATACTTCTACTTTTTCTGTATAATGTTAGATGGGTCGGCTTGGTTCATTGATCATCTGCGATGAAGTGGTGAGCTTCTATTCTCCAAAAGACTTGATTATTCCATCAGTTTTATTTCATAAACTATAATTGAAGAGTTCACATTAATATTACCATTGTCATTGGCATTAGCATTGTTAGAATCAGGGGCATATCCCCATACTTTATTGATTTTGGTTTTGTTAGAAGGCTTTGTGGATTACTGTGGACTTGGGTGGTGGTGTTGGCTATTTTGGTTGGTTAAAGGTTATCGGTTATAGGAACATCTTAAATTATTTGAGCTTATTTTATGCTATCTTGTTAGATGTTTGGAAATTCAATCACACTCGGGGGTATTATGCCCTATTTGGTTATGAGCAGGGGTTGGTCTCTGGTCCTTGTTAGACTTAAGATTTCTTTCATGGTAAGGCCCTAGTTAGGGTTGTGACCGGAGGCAATCCATCATTGCCATTAAATTGGCCCATATCCTTTGCATTTTAATTGTTAGAATAGTTTTTGTGTTTATTTTTTATTAATCCATGAAATCATTGCACTCTGAAAGTGCATTTGAGAAATTAAAAGGTAATAGGTGAAGTGGAATTGAATTGGGGGTAGGATGACTGAAAATAGGAGACATGAAATTGGACTCAGGTACTGTGATCCCAATCACCAGATCGCAATCGCGAGCCTAAGACTAAGTCTATCCAGAATTAAGTCTCAAGTCTATCGAAAATTGAGCCTCATGACCCGTGATCGCAGTAAGCTTATGGAGATCACGATTCCTGCATAACTATGATCCCAATGGCTTGACCGTAATTACGGACAGAGCTATTATATAATGAGAGTCGTCTTCCAACTGGTTCCCAAACTTTTCCATTTTCTAAACACCCAAAAATTCATCCATTGTATCATTGTTAAGAGGTGCTTAAGAGCTAGGCATTCACTTTTGCATCCTTTCGGTATGTTAATCTAATCTTCTCTTTAATGTTAATCTAGACCTTAGAATGCATGTTTAGGACAATGGCCTAAATCTATAAGTTGTATACTTAATGCATATTTAAATTGCTATAGTTTGATGTAGTGGTTGTTGTAGTAGTGTGCACCTCATTAGGGGATTCTTGAGTACCCAAAATTGTTCAAAATAGGGATAAATTGTAGATACACACCAAGTTTTTAGTAAAACACCCAAATGAGTTCCTTGATGGGTTTCCTATGTTTAAGGGGCATAATTGAGTGTTTAAATATTGTGTTTCATGTTCTTAGTTTCATTTACTTGTTAGGAATACAATTTATGTAGAAAATTGGCTTGTTTTGGTTTAAATTGTTTTAGGCCAACAGTCTTATGTACCATGGTCGCAGTCACTAGGGTACGATTGCGGTAGAACAATCGCGGTCTAGTGTCCCTCGATTGCAACATCTGAGAGATATATGGAAGATATGTCCAAAATCCTAAATTCTCATTTTAAGCCCAAAGTTGACCTGGGAACCATTTCTTTAGCTTAAATAAGTCACATAACATTATTTTCATATGATGGTATTGATTGTTAATGCTTTGTGTTGTTCTCAATATTTGAAAAGCTAAGGATGGCAGATTATGATCAGATTCGATTGATGGCCCACGAATATCAGATTGTGTATTATGAGGACCTCTTTAGGAGAAAGTTGCTTCCTAATGGGGCATATCTTTGAAAAATGTGCCTGAGAAGCTCTAATCCTTTCATGAGCGACTGTTGGCCACCGGATGGAGGTGCCCAGGCCCATGCCAATCCAATGAGAATTTGGTTAAGGAGTTCTACTCAAATCTCAGCGTAGTGAATACCTCTAAACCAGTTATGAGAATCTGGGGAAAAGAAGTTTATTTGAAGGGTGAACAGATCAATGAAGTCTATGGGCGGCCGAATGATGATATGACAGGATTTGAGGACAAGAGTATTGCCCCAGGAAGTTGGTTAGATGGAAAATTATTCCTCAGGAGATAAAGTTACATAGGCCACAAAAAATAGGGATAACTTGGAATGAGTTCACTACCGAGGCTCGAATCTGGTTGACTATCATCTATAGTTGTGTTTCTCCATGAACCAACATAACTTATATCCTTGTTATGCGAGCTCAGATAGTAGCTTGCCTCTTGGACAACATTTCTTTGAATGCTGGTCGATTTGTGCTCTCAGAAATCAGACATTACAAGAACAAAAGCGGCCTAAAGCTTATGTTTCCATCTTTGATCATAGAGTTGTGCAAAAGGGTTGAGGTCGAGGAGACAACTAGGTATCCCCAAGGATGCCAATTTTTCCTTTGAAGATTCATAAAAAGGGTGCTCTTTAAAAGGAAAAAAAAGGAGATCTACTTAGGTAAGTTAGTGGATGATGATATCAACCCTTGCTGGCTATCTGCAGCTGGGTCATTTAAGGAGCTCTCAAGAGATAAGAGAAATTTGGGAGCTTGTTTCTTAGTTTCCCACGGGGTCGGGAGATCCTTCTACCACTCGTAATTCTTATGTTGCACTGACTGACTATGAGAGGTTTCTAGCAGATAAGAAAGAGTAGGGAGCCACCATTGCTAGACTTGAGCTAGACTACTCTTCCTTGGAATATTCGTATTAGGAGCTCTGAGATTATCATGAAAGGATGAGGAAAAAGTAGAAGAAGAGAGATATATTTTTCACCTGTATGTGGAAAGGGGTGAAGGGCCTCTAGAAGATCTTAACACCCAAAAATAGACTTCCTTCCCTAAAAATAGATGCTAATGATGAGGTCCCAACATTATAGTTCGAGGATGATAAGCCACAGTCTAATGATGATGAGACGCGACAGCTAGTGATGGCAGTGCTTGATGCTATTTGAGGGAACCCCTAAACTGCTTGATGCTATTTGAGGGAACCCCTAAAACTCTTTCTATGCTTTCATGATTATATGGTGGGAACACTACAAGCTTTTATTTGGGGGTGCCAGTCTCCATATTTATTTAATATTTGTGATTTCTAGGTCTATATTATTTTGAATGCTCATATTCGGATGATTTGATAATTATTTGCTATGGATAATTTAAGTTAATTTGGGTTGTAATATTGGGTTGCTATGGATAATATTCGAGGATGATAAGCCACAGTCTAATGATGATGAGAGTGATGGCAGTGCTTGATGCTATTTGAGGGAACCCCTAAAACTCTTTGTATGCTTTCATGATTATATGGTGGGAACACTACAAGCTTTTATTTGGGGGTGCCAGTCTCCATATTTATTTAATATTTGTGATTTCTAGGTCTATATTATTTTGAATGCTCATATTCGGATGATTTGATAATTATTTGCTATGGATAATTTAAGTTAATTTGGGTTGTAATATTGGGTGCCTTGATGGTGCCTACATTTTGTAGATTAGTCACTTATTTTTCATTTCTAGATATCTACTTCTTTTAATGTGATGTTGGACGAACCTTTCTGTCATGACCCGAACCAGGGCCTGGCCATGACGGGTATCTCAAGTCCACTGAGGACCAAAGACCACCCCCATTGCCTAGCCAGACCAAACACAATGCTCAATAGAGGGTGAATTCCGAACATATAACAAGATAAGATATAAAAGCTAACAGGAATCTAAGATAACTAAATATCCAAAAACTAATAACCAAAACCTCCCAAGTCCACAACAATATCCATAAAGCCTCTAAACATACCGAAAGCCAATCTAAGTCGGGACATAGCCCTGACGCTGACAATGACAATGACAATAGTAAAGTTAATGTGAACTCTTTAATTTTAGTCTAAGAAAGGAAACAGATGAAATGACCAAGTCTTCAGGAGAGTAGAAGCTCACCAGTTCACCACCAACGAACGATCAACTGTGTCGATCCACCTAACATTGTGCAGAAAAAGTAGAAATATTTTTGGTGCCTACATTATATATGGATACAATGTTTGGATACGATTAGAGGGTTGAGCACTGGTATGTAAGTCACGGATAGGGGATAAAATAATATCGTGATCCATATTTAAATTCATTCAAAACCAATGCATATAATTATATATATGTATAAGCATGTCATACCGGGATAGGGAATAAGGCTTAGCATGAAGTAAAGTTTATCTTGGACTATGTAGCACAACCATCATAAACAGGCACCCATGAGCTATATAGGTTCAGCTCCCTCTGCTGAAAGGGCCTTGTAGGTGTTAGCTGCATGAACCAGAGGTTTCAAGGAAGACCATAGAATGCCCCAACCCCATGTCAATCCCAGAAATAATAAATCAATAGTGTGAACTAGGAACACAAGTAAACAAGACCAAACCTCATGTCGAAAAATATGAGTTTCCAGTACAAGTCATCCAAGACCCATACCTTTACAGCTTCGCTACATAACCCCTATTAAGCCTAATTTAAATCAAGTTTCACATAACCCATTTATTAACCAATGGACCAAATGTTAAGGCACACCATGGTTATTGTTATACCCTTGTACTTGCAAGCTTGTCTCTATGCCATAACAATCATATTAACTTAGCGGAATGCCTCGACCCCCTTTGTTCACTAAATCAAATCATAGCTAACAAGACTTTCAAAATCTATTTTCATTGGTAAATCATTTATGCAATGCAAAAACATAGGTAGGTAAGTCAAACCAAGTGACAATTTCATAATTCAAAGCCAGTTACACAAGTGGGTTGAGAGAACACAATTATTCAAAACCAATTCTAATCTCAAAACATCAATTTAGGGATAAACATCGTCCCTTAGTTTATTCACCATTACCATGCACCCCACAAGTTCAAAACCATTATTAAAGCATAAAAAATGGATAATGAATCATGGGAAAACAATTTAAGAATCAACCATGTCAAAACCTCAACAACATCAAAACCCATATTCAAATCCATGCAATTTAAACCATGTAAAACACATGTTTTTTGTAAATTGATAATTGGGGAAGAGTTAGATGCCTGAAATACCAAAATTTATGGAGAGAAATCAACCCTAGAGCCTTTAGATAACCAACTTCTTAGAAACCCTAAGTATTTTGACCTTAGAGTATTTTGAGATAAAAAGGTGTGTTTTGATTGTGTTTTGAATAATAAATAAACCCTTGAGTGCTTTATGGACGTAGGGTCTAAGTTAGAGAAAATGGTAATTAACCAAAATGCCCTTAATAAAAAGACTGAAAATTAACAGCCCAGTCGCTACGAGTGGCCATACGACTTATAGAGTCACCTTATGACCTGTGAGGTCTCACTCATAGTCTAGATTATATGCATAATCACCAACACTAACTTGGCTATAAGTCATACCATATGACTCATACTCAATCATTATGGCTTGCATGGCCAGTCATTATCAAAGTAGAAATAATTGGGCACCACACTTGTTAGGCTATGGAATACAATATACAACTTATTTTGATTCTTTATGACTCATATCCCCTATTCATAGTCATATCAAAAAATCCAGTCCAACATACTGGCTAGGCTACAATTAGGTCCTTTAGACCCACTAAAACTCCCTTCAACCCATATGGAGAGTCAAAGTTTGGGCAATAATGATTCAAGTCAAATGGTCTCCTTAGATTTTGATGACATCATTCAAAGTAACTACGTGAATAATCAAGCTTTAGTCACATGGAGATCAAGGGATCAAACTTGGAGGGATCATCTTGAGCATGCCATTAAACAAACCTGAGTGTGGAAGATTGCTTGGAGCCTTGAAGACTTGAGGGCTCTCGGGTTTAGGCCATACTTGGTGGTTCACGATTTTGGTTCCCTTTATTAAGGGAATTTTTGTCACTTAGACTTGAGGGAATTTTGGTCATTTAAACTTGTCTAAATGACACTCCATGGATGCCCCACCTCATTAAGGGCATTGGAGTCATATTGTCTTTCTTTTGTAATATACTATATATAGTCTCTTTTAGGTCTTTTATCATTAGTTTATGAATGACCAATGTATGAAATATTGAAAATCATCTCTCTTGAGAGTAGAACACCTTAGTGCAGTCTTAGTTAGGGCTTGGAATAGCCATTGTAGTTTAGGGCTTAAAAAACCTAATATTGACCTTTGCTTGGAAACGGTGGATCTTGAGGTGAGTTGATTCCCTTGGCGGTCACCGTAAGAGTGTGGTGTAGATTATTACATTCATTAGGGGTTAGTTTTGATATACACTTAGTTCTTAATCTTGTAATAACCTATATCTCACTAACTATCCTTTTCTTTCTTGTATTCGTGTATGTGTTTTTGTTCTAGTAATCCAACCCGTGAGTTAATTTTATTTTTCTATTTGTTGTTGTTCATATTGTTCATCATCTCGTGGTTGTTACCATAGTTTGGGTTAGCTGTTTTGGTGTGTTAAACACCCTTGTTCATCTCGTTTTGTTGGATATTTGTGAATCCGAGGGTTGGTCACCAAAAAGGTCCTGTATTTCTTAAAATTATGGACTGATTTTGGTGTGTGTTACTTGTTTCCCATATATTTCTTGTATCATTTGGTTTCAGAGAATGCTTGATCTTGTTCCCACAAGATCAATCATGGGCTTGTTAGTTGAAAATTAAAAAAAGTGTTGAAAACTAAAAATTCCAAAAAGAAGCAAATCTGTCCATTTTTGTGTCTTGGCCAAAGTGTTCTTGTTGTTGTTGTTGAGTAAGGCCGATATTTATGTCTATATATAGGTTATTTTTTTCTTGTCTTAGTTGTTTCTTGTGTTGGTTTTATTTATCTCTAACACTTCTTGAGTCTTAATCCAAGTTCTTGAGCTAAGTTTCAAGTTGTATGGTGGTAATTATTGGATGGCTTGTTGTTCATGGAGTTCATCTTGTTGTGATTAAGAAGTAGTTTCAAAGGGTAGTTTGATCTTGAAAAAGAAAAATAAGAGTGAGACTTTTGTTTGCCTTTGAAATATTTTTAAAACAACACCAAAATAGTAAGGAAACAAAAGACTTCCAAAAAATGTAGCTACCAAAAAGAAGTAAGACCACTTTTCAAAATTGTCCCAAAGAGGAAAGGAGGCAAGACTACCAAAAAGGTTGTCTTTCCAAAAGAATGAAAGTAGGTCAAGAACTTTATTAATGTTTAAAGGAGATTCTAATACCTTGTTTTCCTATTCCATAGACGAAACTTCTCCATCCAAATAAGAAATCGAACAATTAAATTCTTAAAATAAAAAATTTTCAACCTCAACGACATTCCAACGACCAATAGACGAGTGCCACATCATCGTAAGATCAAGAATTAGAATTTCTAGTTTTTTTTCTTTGTTTCCATTGGCTTTAACTTTGTTGACTCTTATACTAATTGGCAACTAGTAAATATCTACTAAGTTGTAAATTAGTTTTTGAGTACGTTCTTCGTGTTAGCATTGTTTTTTGTGCTTTCCTTGTTTTTAACTTTTAGTAACTTCTTTTTTTCAAGTTCATAAGTAAATTTTGTTTTTGTGTCTTGAGTTGATCAAACAAGAATCCATTCTATCTTCCAATTAGAATTGACATCTTATTGACTATCGGAGTATAAGTAACTTTCAATATTCGCCGCTCCAATTTTGAGAATCACAAAGGTGAGTGTAGACAAGTGTTGGTGAGGGAATTTTACTACTAATATTGTTTGTTCATTATATAGGTATAAAGGTGATATAAGGGGAACATGTCTTTGATAGCTGAGGATTATTATGACTACAACAAGGGAGACTATGATTGTAGTGAGGGGTTTTGTGGCTACAAAGTTGAGGGAGATTACGGAAGCTATGAAAATAGCCATGATCAAAACTTGGGCAGATTTGAGGGACACGGTTTTAGGGTAGAAAATAAGGGGAATGAAGTACCTAGTGCTTATGGTGAATTTGGAGATAATGTAGGACCTCGTGATGGTTCTTATGATGACGTTGGGGCATGTGAGGAGTCTTACACTTCCCACCCTAGACCCAGATTGGGTGTTAGGTATAACCCTTTCATTCGCAAAACTTATGAGAGCTATGATGAGAGTACACACGAGGAGTGTGAAAATTCATTTTCCTAACCTTGTAGGACTGCTTATCAAGATCAACAGGGTATGAATGGTTATCCTAGCTATAGTAGAGGTTTTCCTATGAGAAGAAGAGGATATGCATCTCCAAAACCAACGGGTAATCAGGTGCCTTGCAATGTTAATCCGAGAAGGAGTGTACATTCCAGAGAGGTGACCATTTGTGGGATACCAGGCTGCCTCATTGTGTTAAATGACAGGTACTATAGAAACTACATCCTTCCATCCATGGTTGACTACGTGGGGTTATTTCGAGAGCCTTTACTTGTTCCATACTTCTTGGACGAGTTTAAGGTTATCGGGAGGATGAGAGTTGTCTTCTCCCAATTTGATTACCATGAGAAGGTGTGGTGTGATTTTTTCCCTTAACCTATGATCATGTGAGCTAGGGGTGTCAATTTGTTTGCATAACGTAAAGTTCCAAATGTGCAAAATTATCCTAATGTTGTAAGAGACCGATGGGGAAATTGCCTCATGACGTACATTCTGCCCAAGCCGTAAAGAGAAGTTCTCACCTACTCAAATCCAAATAATTGAGAGGAGTAAGGGTGTGCAAGGTGGTTATTCGAGAGTGGAAAAAGGAGAGGTTTTGTACCAAGCTAACATTGTTTGTCTTTCTATTTAAAAGGACATTTGTTTAGGTACCGAAATAGCAACCGAAGAAGAGAAATACTAATTTTCTGCCCAATCTTGTGGAGGACCTTCACAACACGGCAAAGGAGAGTATACTCAAGAACTTTAAGATAAAATAGCTCACTCTTAAACTTTAGTGCATGTGAATGATAATTGTGTGGCTAGTAGACCATTGAGTATGGGTTGTAGATTACTTACTTATGAGTATAATAATTCTTTGCCTCTTTTTGATGATGTACATGTTATGAGTGTGGATACACTAGTTGATCCTATAGATGACAAAATTGACTTTTCTTATAAGAGCAAGTTATGTCCACCTAGTGTTGAACCCAATATGTTGAATAAAAGTACATGGTCTTATGTAATTAGTGTTGATTAATTAATTTGTGAAACTTGCCCGCCACTTGAGGTTATGTGTGATGTGCTTAATATAACTCAAGTGAGTAAAGCATTTGAAGATGTTGGTCCACAAAATGGGAGTGAACCCGAGAGTTATTCTTGGGATAATCTTGTACTTGAAATATCTTTGAAACTTGATATTGATCTTATAGAGAGTGATGTATGTGTTTGTTTCGAATCTGCCAGTGAAATAGATCATACTCTCTTTAGGTATAATGTCTTGTTTGAAGATGATATAAACACTCCTAATATACCTAGTGGTGAAAATGATGGTATAGCTTGCCTTGGAAGCTATAGCCTATATGCTAACCCACTATGGTGTGACAACATTCCTCCTAAAGATGGAAATCTCTTCTTGGAAGATGAGAGTACTCTTAAGGTAAGGAATGTGTGGTCTTGGAAACTACTTCTCCTTCTACTTTGTATGACTTTATTATTAAGAGTACTCATGGTGATGATTGGGAAACTTGTAATGAGTACACACATGAGTGCACCTTAGTAGAAGTCGACTTGAGTAATACCTTTCTCTACTCTCCATTTTCTTTGGATGATATGTATGCTAGTATAGAGAATATGTCATTTAGTTTGGGTGGAAACCATGGGAAAGGGGAGTGTTGTCTAGACCCGTGTCTATGGACACTCTTCCCGTTTGACCTCGGTGCCAAATATAGAAATGGTGATGTTGGTGCACCCAACTTGTTGCTTGGTCTACATGACAAGCAAAGGGTCACTCTTGGTGAATCTCATAACTAAATCCTTTGTACATCTTTTATTCAGTTTTTAATATTTCATTCAAAGGATTCTTGGTTATACTTCAAGTATGTGCCACCTTGGTGTGATGATGTTTATTATTGTGCTAACCCTAACCCTCATTCTATGAGGATGTTGTGCTTGTTTGTCCTTTCTCTAGTTTTGCAAGGTACAAATTCGAGATCAAATCCTATTCAAGAAGGGAAGGATAATACAAGTCAAATAGGCGCATTAGCTTTCGATGACATCATTCAAAGTCACTACGTGAAAAATAAAGCTTTGGTCGCATAGAGAGATCGTCTTGAGCATGCCATTAATAAACCCGAGTGTGGAAGAATACTTGGAGCCTTGAAGACTTGAGGGCTCTTGGGTTTGGGCCATACTTGGTGGTTCACGGTTTTGGTTCCCTTTATTAAGGACTTTCTGGTCACTTATCCTTGAGGGAATTTTGTCATTTAGACTTGTCTAAATGACACTCCATGGCCGCCCCACCTCATTAAGGGCATTGGATTCATTTTGTCTTTCATTTGTAATATACTATATATAGTCTGTTTTAGGTATTTTCTCATTTGTTTATGAATGAAAAATGTATGAAATATTGAAAATCCTCTCTCTTGAGAGTAGAACACTTTAGTGTAGTCTTAGTTAGGGCTTGGAATGGCCATTGTAGTTTAGGGATTGAAAAATCTTATATTGAACTTTTGTTGGAAATGGTGGATCTTGAGGTGAGTTGATTCCTTTGGCGGTCACCGTAAGAGTGTGGTGTCGATTATTACATTCATTAGGGGTTAGTGCTGATATACACTTAGTTCTTAATCTTATAATAACCTATGTCTCACTAACTATCCTTTTCTTTCTTGTATTCGTATATGTGTTTGTGTTCTAGTAATCCAACCCGCGAGTTGTTGTTATTGTTCATCTTGTTGTTGTTCATCTTGTTCATCATCTCATAGTTGTTAACATAGTTTGGGTTGGCAGTTTTGGTGTGTTAAACACCCTTGTTCATCTCATTTTGTTGCTTGTTTGTTGAATCCAAGAGTTGGTCACCAAAGAGGTCCTCGGTTTCTTAAACTTGTGGACTGATTTTGGTGGGTTTTTCATGCTTCCCAAGTCTTTCTTGTATCAAGTAAGGATAAAATTGCAGAAATTTTCAAGGACCAAAAATCTGGAGTGTTGCATCTCCCCCCCCCCCCCCCCTCCCCCCTCAGGATCATTCATCCTCGATTGACGGGACAAGTCTTTTGTTAGCACGATTTGACATAGAGTATATCCACACTTACCCTTAACAAAGACAGAAAACAAAGATATCAAGGAAATTACAATTTTGTTTAACAAGGTCAGAAACCAAAGATGTTAAGGAATACACATACCTCAAGAAAAATTATTCGGAGTAGGAAACAAGAATAGGTACTTGGAATTCATTTCCTCTTCGGCTTCCAAGTAGCTTATTCATGCTTTTAGTTCCTCCATAGAACCTTTACCGAAGTGATAACACTCAACTTATACATCCAATTTAGTGCAAGGCGGTCATTGTCAATATATTGACCCAACAAAGAGTCAGGGTCGAATCCATGAGGAACAATGTGAGTGGCGATTGGGTAAGTTTGGAATGATAGTTGCTCGCTAAGTTCAAACCTATGATATAAGATGGTTTGGGGGTTTTCAATCGTGTTTAATATGAATGTAAATCTTGGGATTCTAGGGGACTAATTTAAGACTACGAACAATTAGAGTTTAATTAATAAAAATGGATCTTGGGACTATGCCTTCCTAGGACAAGATGTGCATGGCAACATGATAATTCGATGCAAATTCTAATCATCGATGATATGGTAGGCTAGGTCTAAAGTCCTTGAGGCTAGTTTGTTAACAAAACCACAAAGATGTCAATTTTTGACCCTTTTGAGTACCTAACAAGTGTACAATTAAAGCCACCCAATACCTCAATTAGGCACCCCTATTTCTAGGATGGAACCCGAGGGATAGTCAACCTCCTAATCACCCTTATGTCAAAGATAATGAAAAATTGGCAAGGCACACCCATGATTTGTCTACTATTTCTTTGGTTCCCGCATCCCATTTTCAAGAATGATGTGGGTTCCTAAAGTTCACCCAAAACCCCTCTTTCAAGGATGGCTAGAGCTTTCATGAGCTTGGGACTTTCATACATCAAACCCATTTAGGTATTTGGGGCTTTCACCCACAAATCCCTACCTAATTAATCAAGCAACAATAGAACCCATCATCAACAAACTAAAATCCACCCAAATATATCACAATCCATGCACAATTGCTTCCTATTCAAACATAATCCTAACAGGTAGATCTAGCAAATCATAATAATAATCAAAACAAATAAACCAAGATATCTATTAAAGTAATTCACAGAAAAACTAAAGAGAGGGCAAACCACACTTTAAACTCAAATGAATAGTCAATAGACAAAGCCAAATCTACACTTAGAAGTCACTCTAATGTCTTCTTAGCTCAAGATTAGAACAAGTTTAGCTCTAAGCTCCAATAAATTACAAAAAAATGAAACTAAGGATGAGAAGTATGGTTGTGGATTGATTGATTAGATTAGGTTTTGAGTCTTCTTTTGTTGGGAAAATTTGGGATAGCTTCGTGCATTTACAATTTTGCCCTGGGGCTGAAATCTCGCTAGGCCGTGATCGCAGTGTGTTTAACGTGACCGCAATACAGTGACCGCAGGAAATTCCACGTGATCGTGACACTTTGACCTTCTTGGCTCAACACGATTGCGGGTGCCATGTTCTTCTCCTCGTCTTCAACTGTAATTCTTTGCTTCCTTTTGTTTCTTTTTGTAGCTCCAATCCACACCTTTTCATCTCATCACTTCTGTGCCTGCAAAATGTGGATATTAGTGCATTCAATCTTAATTTTGTCTCACTTATTCATTTAAAACAAGGTAAGGTGCACAAATGATGTATGATAATGAGTGGTAAAATCACCACTTATAACGAAACCAAGTCCTTCGCTCATAAACAGCGGACTTGACGATCTAAAATCTCAATTGGGACTTCCTCATAAGACAAGGAATCTAAGACACTTTCTAATGAAACAACCAAGGAAGGATCGCCCACACACTTCCTCAATATTGAAACATAGAAGACCAAATGAATGGAACCCATACTCGAAAGATATTCCAACTCCTAACCCACATTTCCCACTCGCCTCAAAATATGATATGGACCGACATAACGAGAATTGAGCTTTCCCTTATTTCAGATCCACATCACTCCTTTCATGGGAGACATCTTCGAGAACACCAAATCACCCTTATCAAACTCCAAGTCCATTCACCTTATGTTCACATAGGACTTTTGGCGACTTTAGGTAGTGTTAAGCCTATCTGAAATTACCTTCACCTTCTCCATAGCTTGGTGAACCATGTCAGGACCATACAACCTATTCTCACCATCCTCAAACCAGCCGATATGAGACCTACATCTTTGACCATACAAAGCTTTGAACAAAGCCATCCTACTACTAGAATGATAGCTATATTTATGCACAAACTCAATGAGAGGAAAATGATCAACCTAACTTCTACCAAAATCGATCAGATAAGATCTTACCATATCCTCCAAAGTTGATATCATCCTCTCCCCTTGCCCATTCATCTAAGGGTGGAAAGTGGTGCTAAGGTTCACCTTAATTCCCAAACCTCTCTAAAAGAAATGCCAAAAGTAAGATGAGAATTGAGTACCTCGATCAGATATGATGAAAACGGGTGCACCATGCTACTTCAAGATCTCCTCAATGAAGTGCTTAGCATAATCCTCCGCCAAATTATTAGTCCTCACTAGAAAGAAATGAGCAGACTTAGTCCTCCTATCCATGATGACCTAAATGGAATCAAACTAATGGTGAGACCACGAAGGACCAGTAACGAAATCCATATTAATCACTTCCTATTTCCATGTGGGCAATTCAGTCTCTTGAGACAACACACCATACCTAAAGTGCTCAACCTTCACTTGCTGACACACCATGCACTTAGCAACAAAATTAGCCATATCTCTTTTCAAGTTTTTCCACTAAAAGATTTTTTTATGTCATGGTACATCTTCATTGCACCAGGATGAACAGTATACCTCAACTCATGAGCCTCAGCTAAGATTCTCCTTCGCAATCCATCTATATCAGGAACACATAATCTACCTTAGTACCTCAAGATGCCATGACCACCAATCTCAAAAGCCATCACCTTCTGGTGACCCACATCTTTATTGATTTGCATGAAGATAGGATCCAAAACCTACTTCTCTTTTACCTTGGCAAAACAAGATGACTTCAGCACCTCTTGTACCATCAGACCAACATCTTCAAAATCCAAGACACTAACTCCAAGATTAACCAATTGGTAAATATCCTTCACTAACTCTCATTTTACCTTCTCTACATAATATAAGCCACCTATAGATAACCTGCTAAGAGTATCAACAACCATGTTAGCTTTATCAGGATGATGATAAAAATTTATGTTGTAATCCTTGAGCAACTCAAGCCATCTCCTTTGCTTAAGATTTAGTTCCTTTTGGGAGAACACATACTGCAAACTCTTATGGTCTAATAAGATATAAACATGAACCATATACAAATAGTGATACTAAATCTTCAAAGCAAAGACCACAGCTAATAGTTCCAAATCATGCACCAAATAATTCTTATTGTGCACCGTTAACTACATAGAAGCATAGGAAACCACCTTGCCATGATACATCAACACACAACCCAGTCCCACACAAGATGCATCACAATAAACAACAAAGCTATCAGTACCATCGGGCAGAGTCAAAAGCAGAGAAATGGGGCCGCAATGTAAGAGAAACTCTCTACAAACCTGCTATAATATCTAGCTGAACCCAAAAAGCTCCAAATATAGGTTGGAGTCATTGGTCTAGGCCACTTTTTAACCATCGCAGCTTTCTGTAGATCCACTATGATCCCTTCACTAGAAACAATATAACCTAAATAGGTCACAGCATTCAACCAAAACTCACACTTTGGGAACTTTCCATACAACTGCTGATCTTTCAAAGTTTGCAACACAAAGTGGAGGTGGTTGACATGATCCGCCTCACTCTTAGAGTATACCAAAATATCATCAATAAATATAATAATGAACAAATCTATGAGCTGATGGAAAACTTGATTCATAAGATCCATGAATGTCATCGGGGCAATAATCAAACCAAACGACATTACCAAAAACTCAAAATAACCATATTGGGTTCAAAAAGCAGTCTTAGGGATATCCACCTCCCTAATCTTCAACTGGTAATAGCCTGATTAAAGATCAATCTTAGAAAAGTACTTAGCTCTCTGAATCTGATGAAATAGGTTATCAATCCTAGGAAGAGGATACTTATTCTTCACAGTTACCTTATTCAACTGACGGTAAACTATACAGATCCTAAGGAACCCAACCTTCTTACGCATGAAGATACGAGGGCAGATAAAACCTTCATCTAGAAGATCTTTCAACTGCTCTTTGAGTTTCTTCAACTTAGTCGAAGCCATTCTATAAAGAAGGATAGAGATAGTATAAGTTTTCAAAAAAAGATCAATCCCAAAATTAAATTCCCTATCGGGAAGAACACCAAAAAGATCATCAGTAAATACCTCAAGAAACTCAGAGACCACAGAGACTGGTGGCAAAGAAGGACCTTCGGATCTAGAGTCCTTAAGATGCACTAAATGGTAGAAGAGTTTAGACTCAGGATCAAGTAGATAATATACATCATGAGAGAAGAGTTTTAACGCAGCAGCAATAATATTAGGAGATACCTTAAATCCTAACAAGGGGCAAGAGCATACAGACAATTCTGACCAGTGTTAGAGCCAAAAATAGCACCCTTTAGTGTGGAAGAAGAAGAAGAAGAAATCAAGACCTTATTAGCCCCCATAGCAACATCGCCTGAAGGACAGTTTCTCTAAATATGTCTAGGCTAACAATATCTGAAACACTTATTACTCCTCTCATCACAAAAGCTATGATTCACCTGACCACAAAAATGATAAGAGGAATAAGATAGAGATGACTAAGCTATACTGGCTTGAGATTAGGCACTCTGTTCCTTAAATCCACTACTTCTCTAAAAATGGCAATCATCAGGCTGATTGGGATATGGAGCACTAGTCATAGAATATAAACTAGAAGTTCCCCACTTCTTCTTAGACCATTACCTACCATCCTTGCCACTATTATGCTGGCACCACCCTATTTAGAAAACTGGGATCTCTTACTTTGCCTCTCCTAAATATTTACTTGTTTCTTCTTTTCATCATCTACCAGTTGTATATTCACCACAAGCCTAGATATATCCATGTCACAGTTTAATAAGGCAGCCTTACACTTCAACACCAAGTCTTGAGACAAACCCAAAGAAAATTTTCTCATCTTTACCCTCATACTAGATACTATCTCAAGAGAATAATGGGACAACTGGTGAAACTTCAAGGAATACTTCTTCACATTAATGATACCTTGCTTCAAATTCACGTACTCTTCAGTCTTTACCTCTCTAAACTCCTGAAGAAAGAAGCGGTTAGTAAATATGCGTGAAAAATTCTCCTATAAGGCCAACTTTGCATCATCTCCCCTAGACTTTCCCACTCTTCATACCACTGATACACCATATCTTTCAACTGGAATATAGCAAATTCTACACCCTTAGAGTCAGAAGCATGCATCGCATGGAGAATCTTCTATATCTTATCTATGAACCCTTGAGGATCATCCTCAACCTTAGAGTTAGTAATGGTCGAGGGATTCAACCTCATAAACTATCCAACCCTGGTGCCCTTAGAAAAACTCAAAGCAGCACCAATAGGACCCAACTGACATGACTAAGATGTCACTAATTGGGTCAACAGATGAATGGAATAGAGAAACTCAATATTCAATAATATCTCCTAGAGGTAATTGAGCATGAGTATTACTAGCAGGAGAAGGATCAGTGGGGACTGGTGGAACTCCACTAGGGCAATCATAAGTAGCGACCCTATACCAGGTCTTAACTTCTTAAGTAGGAAGATCCTCATCCACATTATCCTCAAGTGAGACAAAGGAGTTTCCATGAACATCAGATCTTCTGGGAGACATAATATAAAAAGTAAGCAAATGGAAATTAGAGGATATTTCAAGACCTTGCACTTTACAGCCCAATAGTAGGTCACAAGAAAGGGGATCATTTCTAAATGTCTCATAGCCTTTCCCTTATAAGTATGGCCGCTACAAACCCATAAAAGATACTCTACTTGACATATATTTTTGAATACCCAATGACACTAAACCTAGGCTTTGATACCAACTTTGTCATGACTCAAACCAAGGTCGGGCCATGATGAGTATCTCAAGTCCACCGAAGACTGGAGACCACCATCGTTGTCTAGTCAGACCGAACACAATGCCCAATAGAGTATAAATTTAAAACATATAACAAGATATGATATAAAAGCTCGAAGGAATCCAAGATAACTAAATATCCAAAAACCACCTAAATCCACAATAATATCCACAAAGCCTCTACTGAAAGCCAATCTAAGTTGGAATATACCCCCGATACTAACAATGATAATGATAATAATAAAGTTGATGTGAACTCTTCCATTTTAGTTTAAGAAAGAAAACTGGTGAAATAACCAAGTCTTCTAGAGAATAAAAGCTCACCACTTCACCATCAATGATTGATAAACTGAGTCGATACACCTAACAATGCACAAAAAATAGAAGCATATCTGGTACCTGCATTGCATGGGGATACAGTACGTGAAGATGATTTGTAGGTTAAGTACTAGCATATAACCCAGGGATAGTGGATAAAATAATGTCATGATCCATATGTCAATTCATTCAAAACCAATGCTCACAATAATATATATATGTATAAACATGTCATACCAGGATAGGGAACAAGGCGTAGCATGAAGTAAACTTTATCCGAGACTATATAGCTCAACCATCATAAACAGGCACACACAAGCTATATGAGTTCATCTTCCCCTAGGGAAAAATCCCTAGTGTGTGTTAGCCATATGTATCAAAGATATCAAGGAAGACCCAGAAATGCCTCGACCCCATGTTAATCAAAGATACAATATATCAATAGTAAGAACTAGGCACAAAGGTCAAAAATACCAAACCTCATATCGACAATCATGAGTTTCTAGTACAAGTCATCCAAAATTCACACCTTCACGGCTTTACTACATAACCCCCATTAAGCCCAATTTAAAGAAATATTCACATAACCCATTTATTAACCAATGAGCCAAGTGTTAAGTCACACCATGGGTATCAACATACCCTTGTAATTACAAGCTTTTCTCCATGCCTTAACAATCAAATTAACTTGGGGAAAGGCCTCAACACCCTTTGTCTATTAAATCAAATCATATCTAATAAGATTTTTAAAATCCATGTTCATTGTTTAATCATTTATGCAATGCAATAACATAGGTGGGTAAGTCAAACTAAGTGACAATTTTACAAGTTAAAGTCAGTTACACAAGTGGGTTGAGAGAACAAAATTATTCAAAACAAATTCTAATCTCAAAATACCAATTAGGGGAAAAACATGGACCCTTAGTTTACTCACTATTCCCATGCACCCCAAGAGTTCAAAACCATTATTAAAGCATAAAAAATGCATAATTAATCTTGGGGGAAAAAATTATGAGTCAACTATGTCAAAACCTCAACCATATCAAAATAAATATTCAAATCATCCAATTTAAACCATGTAAAACAAATGATTTCAATAAATTGAGAATTAGGGAAGAGTAAGGTGACTGAAATACCAAAATTTCTTGAGAGAAATCAATCCTTGATCCCTAAGATGACCAACTTCTTAGAAACCCTAAGTATTTTGACCTTAGAGAGTTTGAGAGAAGAGAGTGTATTTTAATTTTGTTATGAATGAGAAATAACCCCTTTGAGTGTTTTATGTACGTGGGATCTAAGTAAGGGAAAAGGGGAATTAAACAGAATGCCCTTAATAAAAAAACAAAAATTAATTGCCCAATTGCTACGAGTGACCTTACGACTCATAGGGTCACCTTATGACTCGTGAGGTCTCACTCATAATCTGGATAGTGTCCATGATCACAAACATAAACTTGGTAATGAGTCATACCATACTACTTGTACTCAGTCTTTACAACTCACATGGTCCAGTTTTTGTCAAAGTTGAAACAATCGAGCATCACACTAGTTAGGCTACAAAAGACACCATACAACTCATTTTGATTCTTTACAACTCGTATCCCCTAGTCATAGTCATAGTAAAAACTCCAAGACAATATACTGGATAGGCTATGATTAGGTTTTTAAGACCCGCCAAGACTCCCTACGACTCGTATAGAGAGTCGTACTCTGGACAGTGAGGATAAAATTTTAGAAATTTTCAAGGACCAAAAATTTGGAGTATTGCACTTTACCTATGATAGATTGAGAGATGAAATTCTTAAGATAAAATCATGGATATTTTATCCATAGATGCAGGGGAAGTCTAAGTACCCGTGGCATTATAGATTTGGGGTTGTCAATATCCTTATGATAAAGTCTGAGTAGCTATATGGTTTGCCCTTGCAAGAGCCAAAATATTAGATGGGGGATTGATTTGGTGCTAAAGATAGCCATATCATGTGGTGAAATATGAAACACGCATCTCCTTCTATCCAAAAATTTTTGTGTAAATCAAGGGCGCAGACATAAATAGTTGGATAACAATGTTTTACCCTCTTTTTGTGACTCTAAATTCTTTAGTAGGTAGTGTGTTGTATATAAATTCTTTTGTCTCTAGTATGAAATGCAATTGATACTCCTTGAAAGGTTTGCATTCTATGTGCAGTGAGTTTAGGTGATTTATTCTCATGCTTAATTATATCATCTAGAACTTACCCCATTGGTCTTTCAAAGCTAATCTTAATTACACATGGTTAGAAGAATCATCTTAAGCCTTCTTTGTAATCATGGAAAACCACTTTAGCCTAAAATATCCTACCCATGCTAGAATATAATCCCTAGTATCCCTTTTTGAGCCTTTGAACCTTTCTTTGGCAACAGCATTACAAGCCTTGAACTATTTAAACTTTATCCCTCATTTGAACCCCACATTCCTTGAACTTGAAAATGCAACTTGAAGATAAAACCCTAAGTTGGGGTGGTAAATCTTTGAAGAGGTGATCCTGGGGCATGGTATTATTAGATATTTTCTAAAATCTTAGAATGAGAAAAAATGATTAAGAATAAGAAAAGGTTCAACAAGGGAAAGAAAAGCATGATTGTACAAAGGAAAGAAATGAAAAGAAAATGCTTTTGATTAGTGGGTGAGTCAATGTGGTAAAAGTAGGCACGTGAATAAATTAATAGTGAATAAGATGGCGCGTGACCCAAATTTTGGTCTAATAGTGTTTTATGTGGAGTACAACGAGGGTGTAGTTATTTTTATCCCAAAGGTTTGTCCTACCCTTCCCCTAACCTTCATTATAAGCTTGAAAAATTCTTCGAGATCTCTAACCAAGTGTCTTTGAGTTAGTGAAGATTGAAAATAATGGCAAGTATATGGAATGATACTTGTTTTTATTAAGAGATTCTTTATGAGTGTGACTTCTTTCATACTTGTCCCTGTTGCATGGTTGAAATTTGATGTGTTGAGACTTTTTTTTGTGAAGAGGCATGTAAACTAGTTTAGGTTAGTGAGGTTGTCATATTTCGAAAATAAGGTAAAGGAGTGAAGTTGAATCGTTATTGATAGAGAGTCACTTCTACAGAGTTAGTAGTTATTGCTTGATTATTCTTAAAAGTCTTTTGTATCCTTAAAAGTGTGATTGATTTTTAGGGGAATTGCACGAATAGTTTTTCCCGTGATTGAGAGCTAATTGGTGGTGACAATCTATTTTGAAATCATTGTGATAATTTGGTAGTAAGAGTGTTCTTATAAGTTGATTAGTTTCATTTAGTATAGAGTAGTTATGCTTGAGGACAAGCAAAGGTTTAAATTAGGGGTGTTGATGAGTGGCAAATTTGCCACTTATTTATATCCAAATTCTTGCATGCTACAATGATTAACTATGTAAATGATACTAACCCTTCATTTAAATGCATTATTTTCTATCTTTTGTGATCTTCTAGAGAATATGATAAAAATGAGTTGAGATCAATCTAGAAGAGAAGAAAATTGGGTAAAAGAAGCAGGAGCTAAAGATCAGACGATTCTCAGGTACCATAATTGCAACTTGATAGTCACAATCACGATTAGTCAATAAAAGGCGGAATATGATGATCACTCTAAGATGCCACGCAATCAGAGAAATGCAATCACTACCAGAAGATAGCGATCATGATTGGCTAGGAATTTTTTAAGGGTAGAATTGTAATTTTAAGCAGCTGAATCCCAAAACTCAAAAAGGCAAAACCCTTGCACATTTTCATCATCTTTAAAATTATTTTCCAATTATGGGTAGAGAGAAAACATTCCATATTGAGGAAAGAACAATTGTCAGTAATTTTTTCCAAGGATTTTTAGTTGTAATTTGAAATTGAAGTTTGTATTTGATATTGATTTAATTTTCAATAGATGCATTGAATGACAACTTAGGTATATCTCCTCTCTTTAGTTTCATAAGTAGTTAAATTCTTATCTTAGGGTTATATCTAATTAGGCGGTTAATATTATGTGGGGGTTAATTGTTAGTCCAAATAACTAGTTAAGGATGTTAGGTTTATCTATTACTTTAGTTTTGAATAGAAAATTATGGATGAAAACCCCAGTTGTCTTGGATCCCATATCATCCTTGAAAGAGAGATATGAGTGATTATCATGGAATTATCTTAGAAATAGGGATGTTATTAGATTGGCTATGTTTATAAGCATCATCTTAGTAATAAGAATGCTAATATTAGGTATTGGATTGATGAATTTATCATGCTCATAAGGTATTCAAAAGAATCCATGAGCAAATTTTAGTGTTTTGTTGAAAGACTAACACTGATACCCAAAATCTAGCCTACCCAAACCCTTAACTAAAACTTGGAATAAGTCTTGATTACCCATATATAACTAACCCCTAAGATAGCATAACCCCAAGGTTTCTCTTAATTTGATTTTCTTATCTCTTGTTTAATCTCTTATTAGTATTAGTGTGTGGTTTTGTTTAACATAGATTTACACCAAACCCCTATTTTATGTTCATGTTTTAGTTTCGCATTATGGGTTAGCACACAGTTAACTCTCAACACACATAGGTATCGAAAACTAGTTTACACTCCTTCTGGATTTGACCCTGACTCTTGTTGGGTATATATTGACAACGACTACCTTGCATCAAAATAATGGTGTAAGTTGAGCACTATCATTGGTTTTCTTCAGTGGTTACCCATTCTCTAGTGGAAGTAGGAATGGATCGGTATGGAATTCGTGATTAGGTTGCCTCGTACTTCTCATGGTTCTAACAGTCTTTTGTTCATTATGGTTTAATTTACTAAACTGACATTTCATCCATATTTAGGTTTCCTTCAGTGTTGAGATATTAGCTCGTATCTATGTTTAATACCCCACAAAGTTCTCTTCTAGTCTGAGCCTTAGAGAGTTTTTGGAAAAAACGAAAATCTAAGTTTAAAAATTTTAGAAATATCTTCCCAAGTATGAAACACTTTGAATCATGTTGTATTTCTCTAATTTCAACTTTTTTTTCATGTAGAGCATTGAGTAAGATTTCCATCAATACCAATTTAATCAAGATCCGACATCGAACGAGGAAGTTATGGTTGTTTTACTAAACGGTATCGGAATTGCCCAGGTTTGACGGTCGACCTGGCGGACCGCCAAGTACTTGGTAGACCGTCAAGTATCCTGACAATCCAAGGTAGTGACCCCTCTTTTTGGTCATCATGTGACGGCCAAATTGGTGGACTGTCAATAAGTTGACGGACCATCAAGGGGTCCTTCAGGTCATAACAGAATGGCCCATTCCTGACACCCGAGTGATGGATGATTTGGTGGACCATCAGATTCCTGATGGACCATCACTTCAACCATCACAACGAGGCAGAACGACCTAGATTTGGCACTCGAGTGATTAACGACCTGGTGGACCGTCAGTACCTCTGATGGACCGTTAGATCGACCGTCACAGACCCCGATCAGCAGTTTTCAACTCTTTTTCTTTAAAGGGCATTTTGGTCTTTTCCACTCTTTCCCCAACCTCTATAAATACCCACTTAAGGGTTGAAGGCCTTATTTCTTTTCTCCTTATTTCTTTTCTCTTCTTTTACCCAAAACTAGGGTTTCCAAAATAAAAAATTCTCTCTTCTTGCACCAAAAATTTAGAGAGAATCAAGAGCAAAAATCAAGAATTCTTCTGAAGTCTTTCAATAAAGAGTTTCCCCAAGGTATGTAGATGTCGATTCTTGGGTCCCTTTTATCCAAGAAGCCCAAGTACCTTTTTCTAAATCTCCAATATTTATGTTTATGAACTTTAAATGATTCTTATGACTTGAAATTGTTGTTCTTGCTATGATTGAGTTGTGGTTCATGTTTGTCTACAAGATTATCAAGCCTTGGCCTTAGTACGTGGTATTTGCGTGGTAAATGGATTATGTGCTTATTATTGATGTTGAATGAACTCCAAGATGGGATACTTATGTGGTTTGTATGAATGTATGATAATATATGAGTGGAAATATGTAAATTTAATTGTTCATGATGAGTAGTTGGGTTATTATACTTATGCCCAAGTTGTGCATGTGAGGTGTCCGATAAAATGTCTAAGAGACTACAAATTAAGCATTTTAGTTAAAACGTGATCTAATGACTTCTAAGATACGATTATGTGTTACGATTATTGATGTGTTCATGACTTTTAGGTGTAGAATTGGTTGATTTAGCAGAGTATGTCTACCATAAGTTGATAAAAGCTTAGAAGAAGAATATGAGCCATTATAGAATGTTGAATAGAAAGCCCCAAATTGTGAGCTAGTCTATGCATGCCTAGTGTTTGATAAAATGACTAAGTGAATGAATTATTCCCCATTATGTGCTCTTTGATATATGCTAAGTTTTTAATATATGCCAAGTGATTAGCAAGTGAGCCATGACATGATAGTATGAAGTTTCCCAAGTGGTGTGAAATACTAATACATTTTAAGACTGATATAAGTATGAAATAGTTAAGGTAAAACCTTGTTGAATGCAGTACGATCTAATAGCATGTTTCCTCTACGTTATTATGTGATTAATATCCCAAGATGCTCAAAGCGACCCTTTGGTGATTATGATGATGAATAGAGGTATATGTTTCCTAAATGGTTGATGTGATGCCTTAAGGATTTTGAGGGAGGGAAAGTATGTTATGATTTCTAATTACTAGGAGAGATGCTTTAATAATTGTGATGATGTATTAATGAATGTGACAATTAAGGTATGATTGAGATAATACATGAGTGATTGTGATAATACATGAATGATTATGTTTTAATTTTATGCTATCGAGTCCTGGGGGTATTTATACCTGACAATTGAGACGTTGTCTAGAGCTCGTGTCAGTTTTGCAATAATTCCAATTGAGCCGCCATTCTCAAAACTCAGTGAACTATAAAACTATGTATCTTTAGACAAGTGTGAAGCTGAATCAGGCTCCATAAACTCAGTTATCTCTGTAATCTCTGTATCACTAGTAATCTAGCCTCCGTCCTGTAATCAGCTCAGATCTAATAGTATTTAAGTGATTCAATTCTAATCTCATAAGAGATTTGAATAATCTATTCAAGTTCTGCATTATCAATCAGATGCTATGATTCGATACCTTTCTATCAGATATGAAACTAAGTAATCTCAGCATAAATCAGTTAGATCTTTTGAGAAACATGATCAGTATCAGATTTAGTTCAATTGTGCTTAGTTAAGATTTCAATTTAGGGTCTTCAGTTAAGAGTAGAAACTAGCTCTGAGTGAGCTCAAGGATGGGGACTCACCTACTAGTGGAGGGTGTGATCCTTACATGCAATCTTTGTGCTCCAGAACTACGTAGTCAGCGTAGGTTGAGACATCACACCTATTGGATGAGGGTGGATGAGAGACATCATACCTGCTAGATAAGGGTAGATGAGTTGGCTTGACCTGTTAGATGAGGGCTCCACCGTTCTCGTATGAGGACCTAATAGATGAGGGTCATATAAATATAATGTCTTTACCTGTGGCACGGTATTGACACCCTCCCAATCGGGGTTAGAGGTTGGACCCCTAAGAGATAGCAGGGGTATGTCGGTTAAGTAACTACTTCCCATGATCTCATTTTCAGAATCAATCTCAAACTTCAAGAAAGAGCTCAGTTAAGTGTACAAAACTTAAGGTTGTTAGATACAGGCCATTAAGTATGATTACTTGCTAATTCAAAGATCCGCCGCTAGATAGGTCGATCTCAAAATCATTTATGAAGAAGTATTGTTATCTACAGACTCAAAGAAAACCTGTTAGATAGGGTTGCTATCCATTTTAGAAGCTTAAGATACTCATAATCTCAGTATGTTCAGAGATTTCAGAACTCACTCCTTGATGAAAGTGCATCCATATTTCCCAGTTATCAATATCAAATGAGTCTGTGATTCAGTAGCTCAGTGTCAATAGTGATTTCATTTGTAGAAAAGTGGTATCAGAGTTTTAGTCTCTAGAGTTATGATGATTGTAGAAAAGTGATTTCAATTAGTAGCAGTAGCAGTGAGTCCTCTTTATTTGAGGACAAATCTCAGTTTACTATTATTACATCAAATTTTGTTTATATTATCAGTTGACGGATTTAGTTGGGGACATGTCCCATCAACTACATAGTTCAGCCAGTTTAGAGGCTTTTCAGATGGATGTTGATGTATTAGTATTCAGTTTTCAGTTTGAGTATGTATAGATGTATTGAACCTTATGGCCAATTTTTGTATTTATTTTAGATATTATGAAGTCTACAGGTACAAATATCAGTAAAAGGTTAGCTTGTGGTCCTTCGGGTCCAGAAGCATCGTGTGACGTCACGAGATGGGATCTCGGGGAGTTATACTATGTTCATGAGATAATTTACTCCCATGGTGTACTAGTGTTTATTATCTCAGCTAGAGGTTTAGTATTCACTTCTTAGTTTTGGAAACCTTTAAGGAGGAGCTAAGTACCTAAGTTGATCTTAGCAAAGCCTTTTACCCCAAACCAACGGTCAATTAAAGTAGACTGTTTAGGTTTTAGATATGCTTCATGTATATTTTATGGACTTTGGAGAAGAATTTATCCTTGGCGGAGTTTGCACATAATAATAGCTATAATTTAAGTATTGAGATGGCACCTTTTAAGGCTTTATAGGGTAGTCATTGTTGCTCTCCCATTGGTTGGTTTGAGGTTTTTGAGATTAGACCTCAAGGTAGAACGTACTTTATGAGTCTTTGGACAGAGTTTGGTTCATTCAGGAAGGACTTTAGTGGCTTAGAGTAGGATGAAGTGCTACGCAGATCATAGTCTTCTTGCCTTGAAATTTAGTTTTGGTGATCGAGTCTTCCTTCATATCTCTCCCATGAAGGTCTTGATGATATTTGGGAAGAGGGGAAAGCTTAGCCCTAGGTATGTAGGGCCATTTGATATTCTTCGGACTATTGGGGATGTAGCTTATGACTAATTGTTACCCTTAAATTTTTTAATCGTTCGCCTGGTTGTTTATGTATCCATGCCATGGAATGTCCCAAATGAGTCTCATGTCATTTGTTGGTAAACAGTGAATCTAGATGAAAGGTTGTTCTTTGTTGAGGAGGTGGTCTCCATTTTATCCCTAGATATTAGGTGATTGTGTTATAGAGATATTCTAGTGGGTAAGGTTCATTAGAGACACCGTACCATAGATGAGGCTACTTGGAAGATCAAGTCCAACATGCGCAGTAGTTACCTCAATTTTTAACTGATTCAAATATTTTCTTATCTTTAGTTAGAGGATGAACTAGATTCTTAGTGGTGGATATTATAATGACTTGACTCTGTGAACCTTTTCTTTTTATATGTTTTGACCACATTACCCCTCCCGATGGTTGCTATGTATTGTTTCTTAGTTATAGGGATGGTTTGCATGGTTACCAATGCAATCCAAAATGATTTGTGAGAGTTTGTGGGTTTTAAAGGTTAAAAAGGCTCATAGTTGACTTCGGTCAAAATTTGTTATTTCGTGCATCGGATAGCAAAATAAATTGCGCCAGCAGATCTAAAATATTTATTTTGGGTCGGTTGTGTGGTTGGTTTGATTTTATGGTTTTGAATCTCATTTCAACCCTTAGTTTGGAAATTAGTGAATTTGGATCTTGGGGGTCAAACTATGAAAACAACCTCTTTTCTAAAATCTGATGTTGCCATTAACTACAGAACATTGAATTTAGTCTAGTAACATATTTCATTTACCTTTACAGTTTTCCAAATGAATCCCAAAGAGCTAATCGACAACTTTAAAACTAATCAAAGTTGTTGATGCAACTAGGGTCTTGTAAACCCAATTTACCGGCCAAAGGACTGCTAAAGTGGGCTTAAGAGACCATGCATCGCTTTAGCAGACCCTAATAGTCAGGGAAACTACCGTTAAAGTAGGCAAATAACCGCTTTAGCGGTCGTCGCTTTAGCAGTAGAGGTTTTTCTTTAGCGATCTTGCACATAGGGATAGACCACTTAAGCATTTGACCCTCTACTCAAACTATGACAGCTTAAGCGGTCATAGCTGGATAGGTATAAAAATTCTTTTCTTGATTTTTCTTCCATTTTTGAAACTGTGAACTTTAGGTTGAGAGAGTTTTAGGTGATTTCTTCCATTCTTGAGCTTGGGTAAGCTCTAAATCACTATTGTAATTATTTTGACTTCAATTTATTTCATTTAAAACTCTTTAAATCAATATTTCAAATTGGAATCTGATGATTTTTTGCACAAAAGGCCTAAAAAGATATTTCTTTTATTTAAACCTTTTTTTAACCCATTTTCACTTGGGTTTTCTTCTATGGCTTCCTTTAGTCATGGTAAAATCTTTTCTAAACAAAAATTTTGGCTTTACCCTTTTGTTTCAAAAATCCATTTTGGTGATCCATTTTGACTCAGACTTTAAAATAGGAAATTTAGGTGTTGTTGGCTTTCTTTTAATGGATAGATTCTATATTTGTATGTTTAGTTGATTTTGAGCCATTAGAAAGGGGAAAGCTTTGTATTGAAGGCTTTTATGCATGAATTTTGATGTCACGAGGTAGGTTATAGCTTTACTTTCTTCAGACTGGGCTGGGTAGTTATAAATGAATAAATATATGCTATGGGTATGGGTAATAATCATGGAAACCTTATTTCAATGATATTATTATTTTTGTGTGCCCATGTGGTGTCCTATAATCGTTATTGTAGGTGATTTGGAATAATATTTACTCTGTGTTGCTCATATGAGGAATTTACCCAAAATTATTATCCTTGTATATGCATTTATTTCTTTTGTACATGATATAAATACCTGAGTTGGGGTTAATGTGATATTTATGAGGCCTTACATGTATGTTAATTTCAATGGTACATTACCTATACTAAATCATGCATGGTTGACATACTGAGTAGATTTTGAGCTCACATGTTTATATATATGGAATAGATTTGAGATTTTGTACTGGTTTGGTTGTGGATATTATGTCATTATATCATACATACATACATTCATGATGCATTGGTACCATTGAGGAACACTAATTTTTGATAGAAATAAGATATTTTTACAAAAACCACCATCTTAGTCCATAAGTCAGACAGGAGATATGGATATTGAGATCGGGATAGAAAAGTATATGGGTTGCGAACCCCGCATGGGTCCTATGTAGAAGTGGTAAGACTCGGTAGGCGTATACGGGGGTTATGCAATAACCTCAATCATATCACATTATTATCACCATCATCATTGTAATTCATACATTATGCATCTTCAGTGGTGTATTTTTGTGCATTATTTGTCATTTGTATATGTAATCTTCTCCTTTTTTGTACCTATTTTCTTCATTTATGTGGTACATTTAGAATTGTTAGTGGAGATGATGTGAGCTGTTTAGGACATTTTCTATATACAGGTGACGTGCTCATAGTATGTATTTATATACCTTATTTTCTACTTTGCTCAGTTGGCCTATGATACCTACTAAGTATAAGTGGACTATATTCATCCCTACTGCGCCCTTTTAGTGTAGATACAAGTATAAGTGTGTCGCATGGTAGTTGAGATTGTGCGGTATATTATGGTTATTTTTTAGGTATTGGCCGCTCTATGTCTTCATAGTTGACCTCAGACATCCTCATATCCAATTGATGTCTTTACTTTGTATTAAGAGATAGATTGTAGTTTTCCTTCAGCAAAATAGGATGAGTTGGAAAGGTAATTCAAATATATGTTAGTTAGTGGATCTTGAGCTCAAAACTACTTCAAAATCTAGGAGTTATGCTTATTTGAAACTGACTATATAACAAGATTCTTCACAAGAAATCAAGTGGTAAGAGAGGTTTTGACTTGACTATGAGAGTTACTTATGGCCTTAATACATGTTTAAATCAATTCTAATACTACCAAAAAATGAAGTTTTATTCTATAAGTACTTTAAGCATTGTTCTAATCTAGGCTTGGATTTTTGGGGTGTTATAATGTTGTAATGACCATTCAGGTCATTTCCTTTATTTTATGAGCTTTTACTATGTTCGGAGATTTCCTATAGCTTTCCTAAGTCTTTTTTTTACTTTCTAGGACTGACAGTTTGGTTAATGGTAACTCATTTGATTTTTAGAGACATTTCCTTCTTTTGGAGTTTTTAAAATTAAGGGATGTGTCTTAGGAAAAAAAACTCAGGTAAATGGCACCTCAGATACCATTTTTGACATTCTTAATAGCTCTAAAATATTGATTTTAGGCTAGGGGACCCTTTGTTCGTGTCCTGAGGCTTTCGTACTCATTTTGCAGTATGAGAAGGAATTTGGCTAAAATAGCTCTTTGAGGTGTAGGACTCATGTTTTATCAAAATGACCCTAGATAAAAATTTCAATAGTGTTGTTGAGTCTGGAATATTGAATTTTGAAGGGTAGGATAGTTTATTTATGAGCACAATATTTCAAACCAATTTTGAGCATCTGGTCGGAGTTTGTTGGGACTTGTTGAACTTGGTTGGTGCCAAGTTTTCTAAGGCAGCCGCTAAAGCAGCCTAGGGACCATTTTAGTAGAACCAACTTTAGCAACTGGGCATCGTTTTTACAGTAGCATCTTTAGTAGCCTTGAACAGTTATAGCAATGCTTGTCCAGCCTAGGTCTAGCCATTTTAGCAACCTTCTAGGCGGTTTAGCAGTGACCGTTCAAGTGGCCAGCACTGGTGTTATATAAATATTTCATCCTCTTTTTTTCCAACTTATTTATCTTAATATATACCATTATTTAAGACATTACAAACTCTAAATTAGTGAGATACTAAGCATGTGAAGCCGATTTTAGCTCAAGATAGCAGTTTTGGGCATATACCATCTTTATTTTTTAAGTTAATTCAATCAAATCTTCTCTTAATTTGGTAATTGAATTCTTTATTTCTCTGGATTATGTTGGAAAAGATTTTTCTTATGTATAAGCTCAGATTTAGCAAAATTTAATGTTGTGATGATTTTAATTCTGTAATCTCACGTGCAGGCACTGTGTGGCATTTTTAGCTCGATTTCTGACTCAGTGTATTTATATGCAATATGGGTATTAATTTTTTCATCTTGGTGCATCGATCATTATTTTGATAGTATGGCAGCTCACCAAGGCTTCTCGAAAGGGGAAAGCTCTGGTTTAAAGGATTCAGCGAGCGTTAGGCATCACCCAGGTAGGCTAGGCTTGCGCTTTTTCTGGATTGAGCTTAATTATGATATTAGCATATTATTATTCTAGATTTGGGTGGATATTTTAGCCTAGTTATGGCTTTTGGCATATTTTTGTCATATTTAGTTGGTTAAGGCCCCCTTTTGGTAGAATTTGGGATTGTTTCACCTTAGTATAGCATATTATCATCCTTTAGGGATAGAATTAGAACTTATAGTACCTTGGAATGAGGTTTGGAAGCCTTGGACTAGATTTGGGTCTGTTTTCCCTCAAGTTGGATTATTGGGACCCGATTGTGGATCCCACTGCTCTTTATAGATAGATCGATAGAGTTGAACCTCCCTTAGGCTTATTTAGACTCATGGAAACTACCTTAGGCTATTTCCTAGGGTTGAGTTTGGTTTATACCTAATTATTTTCTTGATTAGCTTCTTTTCTTAGGTAGAATAATACCTGACCCTGACCCATTCTATGTGAACTTAGGAAGGAAACCCATCAGGCCTTAGTAGATTTAGAAACTAAAGATTTAATTTTGTGGTCTAATTTTCTAACGATAAGTTGAAGACCCTATACTTTTTCTAGCTATTCTATGCTTCGGTATTTACATATATATATGTGTGTGTGTGTGTGTGTGTTTGTATTTTAGTTCTAGTTTAAGTCTAGTATATGCTTTATTTTTACTATCATGAGTTCTAGCACAAGTATGGTATTAATTTATGGACATGGTTCATCCCTTATGGCATCATCTATTACAGGTATAGTTAATTACTTATGATCTCAAGTTTGAGTCTGGTCGTAACCTATGATGTTGGGTGTATTTATGAACTCTAGTGTGACTATTCTAGCTTAATTATTCTTTTTTGAGGAAAATTCGTGTGCTTTATGTGTTAATATGATATAAATAAGCATGTAAGTGTCCAATTACATATTTACAATGTTCAACGTGTTTTCCAAACAAGTTTGTACTTAATTGAGTCATTTAGTGTTCAACCCGGAAAACTAGTGTTACTAGATTAAGCTAGGTGTGTGTCTAGTTGGTTTCGATGGATTCTATTGTGTTTAAAATATTCCAAATTATTTTAATAGTGTAATTATATGTGGAACAACTTGTTGGGAATGTGCAAGGTTCAATTTGATTAAGTTATAATAAGTGAAGATCGTGGGAACTAGCCTAGTTTTAGCTCTTGTTTTAATTAATTGCTGAGGATATTGTGATGTTTTGATCTTTAGATTGTGGTGTGTGATTATATAGGGAGATTTGTGAGTTGAATATGGTGATAAATTGATGATAAAAAGGCTGAAATTCATTGGGAATACACTACAAAAGGCATGGGAAAAAGATAGGATGTTCAACACTTAGAATAAATTTTGAAGGCTAATTCCAGTGAGTCGACGCGATCTTAACATGTCACGTCTCTTTCTTCCAGAAAAGCCATCAACACAACGTGTCACCCTCACCAATGCGATGATCAACGCAATGCACCACTGAGAACAAGCACGGTAGAAAGGGAATTCGACCTACACAGATTAGGCCTACATCTTATACTATAAATATATTATACTGCCTACGTGGATAGGTATGAAGGGAATCTTTGGATCATAGTGCAAATTTTTTAATCCAACATGGGTAGGTAGTATTCTACTTTAAATATATTACATTGTCCTATTCTTGGAAAGGTTAGGTATTATCCACTATATATATATTACAATGGAAAATTTTGGGACGAAGCGGTTGAGATGGTGTGGACGTATTTGAAGATTAAAGTGGAGGCTACTACTAGGAGTATATGATGATCCTATGTGAGTTAATCTTGTGCCATGTGTGATGTAAGGTATTTGTATATTCCTTGTTGCATGTGATGTCTAGAACTTGCCCGGTGTGTGTGCAAAGTGAAATAAAGAGTGTGGGTTTTGGAGATAATATAGGCATTTCTTTGATGGCCTTGTTTTATACCTTCTTTTTGACCTACCCTTGTGCATAATCCTAGTTAAAACCCATTGAGCCTTTAGCTTATTTTCTTTGGTAGCCTCATATGTAACCTAATCCCCTTCGTTGATTGACCTTGAATTGATCCAGAAAGCTCCTAAGTGCTTTATTGTAAAATTGATTTAGAAAGGAGTTTAAAGAATAAGAGGAGGAAGGTCAAATTGACACCCCAAGGTAATAGTTATTGGCTTTGATAATTGATGTGTGGTGGTTGGGTGTGATAGACATTGAGCTCGAAATAGTACCATGGTTGTGAAATAGAAAAAGAAAAAAAATGATTTATATGGTAGTAAACAATACTTCAACCATGTGTTTGTGAAAATGGTTTAAAAAAATGGGGAAAAATAAAGGTGAAAGGTGGATGGAAAAAGTGTAATTTGGTTGTTGGAGATTGGTTTTAAATGTATGATGTAGTGTATTAAACCTCTTAGAAAGGTTAGTCACTATTTACAAATAGTTCCTACCTATCCCTTAGCCTATATTAAAACCTAGAAAAGGCCTAATTGATCTTAAGTTCATCATTCTGATATTAGTGGAGCACTACACTAAGGGCAAGCCTGTGGTTCATTGTGTGTAACTTGTGAATTCCTTGTGAGAGTGAGCGTAATTTGATTGTTGTATCCATCTTGTTCTAAAATGTTTTTATGTGAGTGATATGGGGAACTCTCTTGTTGTGAAGGGAAAATTTTTAATGAATGTGGGTGATTTTTATGACGTTCTTGGTTGAGCAATATGCATGAGTTTGCCAATTAGTGAGTCGATTCTTGAGGCTAGGATGTTTTGAAGTAGTATTCATAAGTTTTCAGTTGTGTTTGTAACATGCTTAGTAAAGAAAATTGCATTCCTATAGTCATTTTAGTACTAGCTTGAGTGTCTTGCATTTAGTAGAAGTTAATAGTTTCCTCAACTTATGATGCTTAGAGTAAAGAGTTGTTCAAGGACAAACAAGGATTTAAGTGTGGGGTGGTGATGTTGGGTGTATTTATGTACTCTAGTGTGACTATTCTAGCTTAATTATTCTTGTTTTGAGGACAATTCATGTACTTTATGTGTTAATATGATATAAATAAGCTTGTAAGTGTCCAAGTACATATTTACAATGTTCAACGTGTTTTCCAAACAAGTTTGTACTTAATTGAGTCATTTAGAGTTCAACCCGGAAAACTAGTGTTACTAGCTTGAGCTAGGTGTATGTCTAGTTGGTTTCATTGGATTCTATTTTGTTTAAAAAGTTTCAAATTGTTTTAATGGTGTAATTATATGTGGAACAACTTGTTGGGAATGTGCAAGGTTCAATTTGATTAAGTTAAGAGGCCGAATAATAAGTGAAGATCGTGGGAACTATCCTAATTTTAGATCTTGTTTTGATTCATCGTTGAGGATATTGTGTTGTTTTGATCTTTAAATGGTGTTGTGTGATTATGTAGAAAGCTTTGTGAACTGAATATGGTGATAAATTGATGATAAAAAGGCTTAAAATTCATTGGGAATACAGTACAAAAGGCATGGGGAAGAAGATAGGACCTTCAACACTTAGAATAAATTTTGGAGGCTAATTCCAGTGAGCCGGTGAGATCTCAACACGTCGCGTCTCTTCTACCAGAAAAGCCTTAAATGCGATGCATCGCCCTCACCAATGTGATGATCAACGCACCTCACCACTAAGAACAAGCACGGCAAAAAGGGAATTCTACCTACATGAATTAGGCCTACATCTTATACTACAAATATAGTATACTGCCTATGTGGATAGGTATGAAGGGAATCTTTGGATCATAGTGCCAATTTTTTAATCCTACATGGGAAGGTAGTATTCCACTTTAAATATATTAGATTATCCTATTCCTAGAAAGGTTAGGTATTGTTCCACTATATATATATATATATATATATATATATTACATTGAACAATTTTGGGATGAAGCGGTGGAGACGGTGTGGACGTATTTGGAGATTAAAGTGGAGGATGCTACTAGTTTATTAGGTTTTTTAATTCTTTAATTAGATTTTAATTTTATTATAACATGTATTCAACAATTTGGATCATGATTATGAATATTATTGGCTAAATGACCTCTTTCCGGGGTTAAAGTCAAGAACATGAGTACTATTGTTTTGAATTAATTTCGTTTAATTTTGCTTATCATTACTGGTAATTTATTTATTCTTCATTTAATTATTTTGAGGCTTGATCATCCTTAAAATACATTTATTGTCAACCTTGTGATCTCGGGAGAGGGAATAGGGAGATAGAACATGGGAATAAACAAAGTATGGTTTTTATTCTTTTATAAAATAAGGAGTTCAAATTAGTGTCTAGGCAGGGATGTACTTAGATGCCTTACTTGATTCATACGTAGGATGATAGCTTAAAGAACTTAATTGGATTATTACATCCCCTCTCAACGATGTAGTTGTAATGTCCAAGTTAGGTAAACGGTTAGAGGTTGAAAGACCATGATCATGCAATTAACCCTACGAATTAACAACCAAGATAAGCAAGTTAACGAATTAAGTTCAATAACATAGTATGATTGTTC
This sequence comes from Capsicum annuum, assembly GCF_002878395.1. NCBI lineage: Eukaryota > Viridiplantae > Streptophyta > Magnoliopsida > Solanales > Solanaceae > Capsicum > Capsicum annuum. Next base: position 101,402,586 of record NC_061116.1, on the reverse strand, counting down.
AATGTGCTTTAACCCTAGTCATTACTCCATTGAGTATTCCAAGACTTTACTTTATGCATGTTTCCTTTACTTTAGTTTACAATATTCCAAAGGCTTTTTTGGTTACTCTTTCACCAATTAAATCTAAACTGTGAACTAGAATTGAATCGTTGTTGAAGCAAGTCCCTGTGGGATCGATAACTCGGCTTTGTTGAAGGCAATTTTACTACTTGGTAAACCATGTACACTTGCGTGTGAACTTGGACGTTGTCAAGTTTTTGTCTCCATTTTCGAGGACTTATAATTTGGCAACTGGTTTATTTTAAGTTTTACTTTTAGATTTCTTTGGTGTTTTTACACTTTGTCTTGGTTTTGTTTTTGTAGGAAACAGGTTTTCAAAGTAGTAAGCTGGAAAGGGATTAGGAATTGGTTGGACCAAGTTCCGAACCTGAGCAACTTTTTCATCAACGTAGGAAAGAAGCTAACCTTCTCCCCAAAATTCTGCAAATCCAAGAAGATCAAGAGAATCCTTCCATCATGGCTAATGAACAAGCAGCCCGCAGGACAGTTAGAAAAGTGGCAATCCCACTTCCAACCAATTTGACCTCCCCATTTTAGAAGCCAATAGCAGGAGGCAATTTTGAGCTCAAATAGAATATGGTACAGCTTTTGATCAGCAGTGGACAGTCCACAAGGCTTTTATATGAAGATCCACAGGTCCACTTGCATAATTTTTTGGAAATCAGTGATACATTCATTCCCCCAGGTGTGAATGCAGACTATGTGAGGATGACTTTGTTCCCCTTTTCACTGATTGGGGAGGCAAAAAAATGGTTGAATGGTGAACCGGCAAACTCAATCACATCATGGGATGACATGGACAGGAAATTCCTTATACGGTTTTTCCCGTCTAGTAAGACTACGAGACTTCACAGTGAAATAGTGTGCTTCAAACAGAAGCCAGATGAGAATCTCTATAATGTTTGAGAGAGGGTCAAGGCTCTTCTTCTAGACTGTCCACACCATCAATAGTCCTAATAGGTACTTGCTCGTACTTTTGTGGAGGCTTTTTACCATAATACAAAAATTTTGTTAGATTCAGATGCAAGTGGTCAAGCTCTTAAGATGACTTATGATAAGTTGTACGCTTTATTGAATCGCATAGCTCAAGGGAACCCAAAATTGCATTCAGACTTGAGGAGTGCCACAAATAAAGTTATAGGTGTATTGGAGGTGTACCAATTTATAGCGTTATCAGCTAAGGTTTCTGCATTACAAAATTTAATAAACACTCAGTTCAGTAGCTTAAAAGTTGGAACTACACAGCCTACCGCGGTAGTTAATGTAATCCAACAAGCTACAGATTGGTGTGTAGTTTGTGGAAATAGTGGCCATGCAGCGACCATGTGTGTTTCAAATTCAGAATCGGTAATGCATGTGGACAATGCTTAAAGGCCAAATTATGGTAATTCCTAAAACATGAAGTGGCAAACTCAGCCTTGGAATGCTCAATAACAGCAAATTCAGCAACCACAGGCTCAACCAAATCAGTCAACTAGCAACTTGGAAGAGATCATGAAGCAGGTTTTAGCTAATCAAACACAATTGGCTATAGATGTAAAAAGTAGCAAGCGACACAGAGAAGCTTAGAGTTCTTGTTAGGGTAGTTACAACAAGCATTGAATACTAGGCCTCAAGGTGGTTTGCCAGGAGATACAAAATATCATAAACAAGTTATGGCAATCACTTTGAGGAGTGGTAAAAAGCATCAAGGAGAAACTCCAAAGGCAATAAAGGAGGTAGATGCAGATTTGACTCCCCCACAGGTAAATGACAAAGTTTCTGAAAAATGATGAAGTCTGAGTAATCAAAAGAAAAAAGCTGCTGAAGAAGTGAAGAAGATGCTGCCACTTCTTTTCCCTCAGAGGAAAATAAAGGCAAAGGGGGATTCAATGTTTAAGAAGTTCTTTGACACGTTCAGAGAGCTTCACATTAACTTACCTTTGTTAGATGTTTTGTAGGGTATGCCCAAGTATGCAAAGTACTTGAGGGATATGGTTGCGAATAAGGTAAAGTTGCAGGATGTGGAAATGGTAGCACTCACTGAAGAGTGTAGCGTTGTAATGACACAAAAGATGCTGAAAAAGCTTAAGGACCCTGGGAATTTTACTCTCCCCATGCAGATTATCAATAGCGAGGTGGTTCAGGAACTTAGTGATTTAGGGGAGAGTATCAACTTGCTGCCCCTATCTCTGTTCAAGACATTGGGTTTAGGTGAGCCTAGACCGTGCACTGTGCGTATACAACTGGCAGACGGGTCCATTCCTTATCCAAAAGGAATCATTGAGGATGTACTCATAAAGGTTGGTAAATTTGTTATTCCTGCTGACTTAATTGTTCTAGAATTTTTGGAAGACGAACAAACACCAATTATCTAGGAGCATCCATTCTTAGCAACCAAAGGAGCATTGATTGATTTGAAGGAAGGTACACTGACGATAAGGTTGGAGGATAAAGAGGCGATATTTAAAGTTTACAAAGAACTCAATATAACGTCCTAATATAATGAATTGTGTATGATCAATGTTATTGAATGGGACAAGTGTGGGGTGGCTAGTCCTCCAAAGGCCTCTTCTGACACCCTCATTGAGCAATCAAAGCCTCCAATACCGCAACCTGACATGATGCAAGTTGATGAGCCTAAAAAGGCTAAAGTTGAAACACCAATTACCTTTGAAAATTCACACCCAAGAGAGGTAAAAAGAATAAGAAGATGGAGACCAAGCGTGATAAAGAGAAGGAAAGAGAATGACTAAGTCGTTAGTTGGGTCGTGTTGCGACACTAAATCAGGCACTGCTTGGGAGAAGTGACACATAGAGCTTCATGGTACAAGGTACAAAGTATCTATATATGAGAAATATAATGAAACAAAAAAACCACAAAGGTCCTAAGACACAATTATTCCCTTATTTTTTCATAAGACCATACCAAGGGTTGTTTCATAACTGGTTCAAGCACTCACAAGGGTTTTGTTACATCTAGCCGCATATGCAAGTGTATATGGTCGTGCAAGTAATAAAGTAGTCCTTTCGAACAGAATTTCAATCCCAGAAGGACTTGGTGTTTATCAAGCAATCCAGTTCTAGCTTTACTAATGAAATTAAATAAGTGTGAGTTGTAACCAAAAGAAAGATTGATTTTTAGAAATTTCAAAGCAATAACAAATAATAATGAGAATATAAAGTGTTTGAAATAATAATTAGGAGAAATCCAGGATGAAGGCAATTTGAACAATCCTACAAAGCTATATAATCTCGTTACTTAAGTTGACTATCTTGGTTGTTGATTCACATGGTTAATAACATGATTATGGGTTTCTGAGCCTCTAATCATCTCTCTAAATTATCTCCACAACTACATCGTTGAGCGGAGATGTGAGAACTAATTCAAACGCATTTGTATTTTTCCATGTATTTGAAAAAAAATGGGGGGAATTAGGTATATTTTATCTACCACAAATCCAATATTTAATTTATCAAAAATATAAAAACCCACTTCATATGTCCACATTTAAATCTAAAGTTCCTCCTTTCGGGCTTACGATATAAATATAGGTTTATTCCAAAGGTCGCGGGGTCAATAGAATATAATAGCAAGAACATATGAATAACAAAATACAATAACCAATGTTAAGCCAACTTAATTGAATGCTAAGTACTCAAGATTGTAGCCTTAACCCTAGAAAAGGGGTGTATAGCCACTCATAGTCATACAATGAATCACAATAATTGAATTCATAAGTAAAAATTACAAGAGAACTAAAGTAAAAAAGAAAATCCCTATTTGAATCCTCCTTCATATTTTTTCTCTCTCCCAATTCATTCTAATGTTATCCATAAAATAAAAAAATGTGTCCTATTTTTAGTAGAAGGGAAATATCAGACAAAAACATCCCTCCGTGCCACGCCCATATCGTGTGACTCAACGAGCGTGGCATGCTCTTATCGCACATGCATATTGTTTTGTGCCTAACTTTGTGCCACTCTCTTATCGCATGACTCAGTGGCCTCACGCACTCTTGTATTTCAAATGTCAATTTCCCACTATGGTGTAGTTTCTTTACTTTGCTTTGTGTCTCCTGCATATACATGCCTTTCCAACTCTCTTTAAGTTTGTTTTGCTTTCTAATATTTCTCTTAATGCCTTTAATAATCCAAAAGAATAGTATTGACACCAAATCAAGCCATTCCTTGCAACAATCTAGACCTGAAATACTAATCATCTCCATTAATTCACGCACACAAATTAAGCTCAATCAAATGAATATATATGTAATGCAGCTTACAAAATAGACAAAAGTATGGGCAATAACTAGTACTTAGACATATAAATATGCCTAAGATCACTACCCCACACTTTAATCCTTATTCTTCCTCGAACAACTCTTTACACTATGCACAATCAAGGAAGACTCTAGCATTACTACTTGAATTAAGACACTCAAACTAGAACTATAACGACTACATGAATATCAAGTTCCACATCAATCATATTGTATTATAATTTAAAAACCATGAACACTACTTCAAAACTTCCTAACCTCAAGAATTGACTCTACCAATTTGGCAAGCTCATTCACATTACTCAATAAAGAAATCATATAATTCACCGGTACATCATTAAACATGCACCTTCACCATAAGAGAGTTACCCATATTTACTCACAGATATGCAAAATGGGTGTAAGAATTAATTTCACTCCCTCTCACAAAGAATTCACATGCCACATAAGATGAACCATAAGTTTGCACTTAGTATAGTACTCTACTAATATTAGAATATCAATCTCAAGATCAAGTAGGACTTAAGGAGTTTTTATGTGGGATAAGAGATAGGCCAGTAATATTGACTATCATCCCTAAGCACTTTAATATATCACACTTTACATTAGACTCCACTCTAATTAACCAATTTTCACCACCTCTATCTTCCCACTTCTCTTTTGTTTTGCCCTATATCTTTAAGCTAGTTTACACATCTTGAGTAGAGAGTATTTTGTATCAACATATGATTCACTTTTTATCAATTTTTCTTTTCATTACATTAATCCCAACCATAACACATAAACCTTTTCAACATTCCAACAGTTACTATTTTGGGGCTTCATTTTCACCTTTTTCCTTCTTCAATGTTTACACTCTTTAACATCTTAATATTTCAACTAGAGTGCTTAAGAGTTTTGGATCAAATTATGGTTAATTGAAAGAAAGGGGATAATCTACACATGAGGCTACCAAAGAATGGGCTAAAAGCTCAATAGGGCTAACTAATATCATGCATAATAGGTAGATATAATAGGGATAAAACATGGTTGTTAAAGAAATATCTATATTATTTCCTAAATCCAACATTCTTTATTTCGCTTTGAAAACACACTGAGTAAGTTCTAGACATCAATATGTAGAAAGAAATATAACAAAACCCTCACTCACACATAGCACATTCTCAAATCAAAACAAATCCTTATAGACTTTCAACCAAGCAATAGCAGGAATTCAAAAATAAGCCAACAACGCAAAAGAGTCATATAAATGAGCCTAGGTGTCTCAACAATAGTCATTCAAACCATTACACATGCTTTCATATACAAAACCAACTTGCATCATGTAAGAATGTATAGCACCTAGCAAGAGCATCTCCATTTATTCATAATAACAAAAATTTTAAACTTACTCCTAAAAATCAAAAAGGGATATTGAGTTTAAAAGTCTCCCCCTTAAAAAAGAATCAAAAACAAAAACCAAGGGGTGGGTGAAATGTGCTTCTACTTAAACAAACCAAACACCAAAACCAAAAATAAATAAATATAAAATCTTTTTTGTAATTTTCTTAAAATTAATCAAAAACTAGAAACTAAACACAATTGCAAATCCCATATCAATACTTTACCCTAAACAATCGAAAGATTCCCCACCCCTCACTTAAAATCACACTTTGTCCCAAAGTATAAATTAAAGTAAAGATGGAAATACTCTCCGAGGCCTCTAGGCCTAGATTAGTAGCATAATAAACATCAAAGGGGTCTAGAGGACCCCACACTTAGTTTTTTCCATGCTCTTTAGCTTAGATCCTCGATACTCAGATTTTGCTTCAACCTGTTAACACAAAACAAAATATATCCAAAAGTGATACAAAAGAAAAAGAAAGAAACTAAAATAACTACCTTAACTTGGGTTGCCTCCCAAGTAGTGCCTTATTATTTTTACGGCACAACTCATATTACGACTCTTTATCTATATTCTTTCATCCTTTATCCTACTTGAAGCCCATCTTTATATTATTTTATGACCTTTTGAGTTCTTTCTCTCAAGGTCTACAACTCTTTCTAAGATTACTTTTCTAGCTCTCTTTCATATTTCTCAATTTTGGGCTTTAATTTTGCTTTACGCAACTCTATGAGGGAATCATAAGAGGTAATTGAAGGTTTGAACTCCTCCACCCCACACTTATCTGCTTCCATCATATGATCATGCCTAAATCTTTGTAGTCTGAGGGTGTATTTAGTGTTTTGTATACTCCGAACATCACATCCTCATTATTTAATCTCATTATGTGAGTGTCCTCTCTTATATCTATCACTGCTCCTCAAGTCACCATAAATGGACATCCCAATATGCCTGACACCTTGTCATCTACATCATAATCAATAACAATAACATCAACATGAATAATGAACTTACCAACATCAATGGAAGACATCCTATATGATTTCTGTGGGGACCACTCTAGTTTTGTCCGCTATTTGGAGCACCACTAAACATGGCCTCGGTTTCTAAACACAAATAGGGGCATCAAATTTATAATTTCCCACAAATCACTCAAATCATGGACTATATCACTTTCACCAATTTGTATGGTAATGGTGAAACTCTCGGGGTCCTTGAGTTCTTTAAGAATTTTTCTCATCACCATAGAACTGCACTTTTTAGTAAGTTTTATCGTCTCAATATCACCAAGTTTTGTCTTTTTTTTCACCACATCTTTGAAGTACTTAGCATACTTAGGCATTTCCTATAAAACATCTAACAATGGAAGCTTAATGTGAAGTTCTCTAAACATGTCAAAGAACTCATTCTCTTTTTCTTTTTGAGCTTCTAAGGTAATGGTGGTGGTCGCTCTGGTGTATGGTCAGATGTGTTTTCTTTTGGTTACCCAAAATTCCCTTAATTTTTAGCTTATGTGGTTTCCACTTGCTTCATATTTGCTTATTGTAGGACCAACTCTGCATGTACCACCTAATTTTTGTTTGGAGGTCGGTTAGTCAGATCTCTACCACTCCTAAAGATGATTGTCATTACTTGGTTTGGATTTTTTTATCACTAGGTAAACCCCCTTGAGGTATTGTGTTCTGTGCCTGAGCTAACTGCCCAACTGTGTCTCCAAATTTTTTTTGAGATAGTTGCTGATTTTTTTAATTTCAGCATCCATTTGTTCTTGGTTGGCCAGGATCTTTTTCAATGTCTCTTCCATATTGCTAGACTGAAAGTTGTTCTAATTACCCTGCTGCTGATGAAATTTCTGAGCTTGAGCCTAATTATATCCTAGTGAGTAATTGGGCTAACTCTGCCAATTGTGGTTGTAGGCATTACTAGAGTTTTGATTTCTCTTTTTGTATTGCCAACAAAATTTGCTAAATCTAAATTTGCTCCATTAAGTCTATAGATTGACCACTACCTCCACAAATTTCACACCAAGTCTGACCCTGTTGAATTGCATTAACTTATGCTTGAGATTATTTACAGCTAACTTGTTGAACTATATTATCATTTGGTTCTGAGAGGCATCCAACTGTGCAGCCAATGTTGTGACACTATCCACCTCTATCATACTTGCAGGCTTTTTTACCACACTTTTGGATACATCACCCTACCATTTGGGTTTACCTGTGCAATTTGGTTAAGGAGAGTATACAACACATCGTAGGTTTTTCTATAATGCTTGACCACCTGCAGTTAAATCTAGCAAAATTTTTGTGTTATGGTCAATTCTTTCAACAAAAGTATGACCTAATACCTCATTGGTCTATTTGTGATGCGGACGATCCTTGAGAAGAGACTTGAAACTCTCTCATGCATGATAGAGCTTTTTATCTAACTTTCATTTGGAACTCAGGATCTCACTCCTCAACCTTGTAGTTTTTCCAGAAGAAAAGAAGTGGATAAGAAACTTCTTTGCCAAGTCATCCCAAGTTGTGATTGATTTTAAAGGTTCTACCTTCAACGATTTCTTCGCCTCCCCCAATAGTGAGAATGAGAAAAGTGTGACCCTCACGTAGTCTGTGGAGACTCTAGTGGAAATGAAAGTGTCACTGCTCTCCAAGAAATTTTTTAAGTGGACCTATGGATCCTCATATGAAAAGCTTGCGAACTGCCTACTACTATGCAATAATTTCACCATGTTCTATTTAAGCTCAAATCTACCCCCAGGTTCCGGTCTGTGGATACTGGAGGTAAATTAGTTCTTAGAGGGATTGCCACTTCACACACTGTCCTGTAGGCTAGTTTCTCTTTATCCATGACTATAAAAATGGATTCACTCTGTCAAACTTGTAGGATGGAATAGATAAGTGTTGCTTTTCTCCTCAATTGATGCAAGTGTCACTCCGCTTTGAGATATGGTTCAACCAAATATCTTTCCCTTGCTAGCTTACTTGATATTCAAACCTGTAACTACAAGTTCAATAGATAATACCAAGTTGTCATCACTTATCAATCAAAGTAGTAAAACTAAAGTTAAAGAATTGCTAATTTTTAAGTCCCTGGTAATGGTGCCAAAAACTTGTTGCATCCAATCACACATGCAGTGTATGTGGTCGTGCAAGTAATAAAGTGGCTCTTTTGAGTTGAATATTGATCCACGAGGACTTCATGTTTAGCAAGAAATCCAATGCTAGTGTAACTAATGAAATTTAAGAAGTGCAAGTTATAACCAAAAGAGAGTTTGAGTTCTGGAAATTTGAAAGCAACAATAAATAATAACAAGAATATAAATTGTTTAAAACAATAATTAGGAGAAATCCATGATCAAGGAAATTTGAACAATCCTACAAAGCAATACATTATCGTTGGTCAAGTTGACTATCATGGTTGTTGATTCACGGGGTTAATAATATGAGTATGGTCTTCTAAGCCTCTAATTATCTATCCAAATTAGTCCCACAACTACATCGTTGAGAAGGGATGTGGGAACGTATTCAAACATTTTTGTATTTCTTCCCGTATTTGAACCAAATGAGGAAAATTAGGTATATTCTTATCCAAAATGTGAATCCTATCTTTAATTCATCTAAAAGATAAGAACCCACTCCATATGTTCCATGTTCTAATCTAAAGTTACTCTTTCCGATCTCACAATAGAAATATTGGTGTATTTCAAGTGTCGCAAGTCAATAGAAAAGTAATAGAAAGAACATATGAACAACCCAATATGATAATCAACATTAAACCAACTTAATTGCATGCTAAGTACTCATGTCCGTAGCCTCAATCCTAGAAAGAGGGTGTTTATCCACTCATAGTCATACAAAGAATCACAATAATTGAATTTATAAGAAAAACTACAAGAGAACTAAAATAAAGTAGAAAAACCCTATTTAGAGCCTCTCTCGTGTGTTTTCTCTCTCCCAAGTCGTTCTAAAGTTATCCATAAAATAAAATAAGTGTCCTATTTATAGTAAAAGGAAAACATCAAATGAAAACACCTCTCTGTGCCATGCCCATATCATGTGGCTCACTGGGTGTGGCACGCTCTTATAATCTGTGTCATTCAAATTTTTGGCCAACTCTGTGCAACTCTTTTATCATATGGCTTAGTGAGTGTGGCATGCTTTTGTGTTTCAAATGACAATTTTCCTTTATGGTGTAGTTTCTTCACATTTCTTTGTGTCCCGTGCACTGTAGATGCCTTTCCAACGCTCCTTAAGCTTGTATTACTTCCTGATATTACTCTTAATGCCTTCAATCATCCATAAGAATGATAGTGACACCAAATCAAGCGCATTCCTTGCAACAATATAGACATGGAATGCTAATCATCACACACACAAATTAAGCTCAATCAAATGAATATATATGCAATGTAGCCCACAAAATAGACAAAAGTATGGGAAATAACTAGCACTCAGACATATAAATATGCCCAAGATCAGGTTTACTGGGGTCAAAGCTATGAAAGACCCATATATCTTGGCCGTACAAACAAGTAAACCAACCAAATAAAGCCCTACCTCTATATAAAACAAATCTAATACAAACATGGATATCATCATTGTCATGACCTTATTTCTTAGGTCATGATGGCTCCTACTATAACCCACCAGTAAGTAAGCCAACTCTTAGTCCAAAACTACTAGTAACGGACTAGTAGGAGAAATGGAGAAAGAATGTGGAATAAATGAGATAGAAGACTAAAATACATAAGATAATCCTAAAACCTAGTGATATCAGTACAAAAGATTCTAAGGTAATGATATTAGAAAGGGAAGTACAAAATGGATATACTAATACAACCTATCTCAAAATACAACATAGAGACTAGCCAAACACATAAGAGGGAGAAAAGAAAAACTCCGAATACCAGGAGTTCACCAAACATCTCTGAAGTATCATTGCTCCGCACAATACATACAACAATGGCGAGAAATCGTATAATGATTTTCAGGCTGTGGAAGTGTAGTATAAGTACCAAAAATGTGGTACTCAGTAGGCAACTACTGACTAAGCTCCGAAGATAATTCAACTATACATAACATACCAGCAAGTATGTAACTACACCTAATTATCTAGCAAACTACATAATAAAGCTAAGGAGACAATAAGGATGACTATTCTATTCATATCCAAGAAACTAACATAATAAGCTAATGGAATAATAAGAATAAGTTACCCTACTCCAATAATTCTCTAATACCCTAAAACTATACGGTATATAGTAAGCCAATGTACGAATAAATAGTAGAAGAAGGATATATATAGTAGTATATAGGGACAAGGAATGGATATACAACATAAGTACATAAAAGAAGGGAGAAATATATGGCAATACCATAACTACTCAATAGATATATATACATAATAAGGCTAACTCAAGGGTGCAAGCTAAGTAATCAACACTAGCATCTCCAGGCCTCCTAATCATAGTAGGAACTAGTGTTAATATAATCTACGTCTGTAGTCCATACATATAAACATGAGGTCACTAACATAAGAAGTACCCATAAAGAAATAAACTCGGATATCAGGGTCCAACATCATAATGTCTAACCATGGAATAATCATGCATAACGAAATAAACGTAAGAATAAGGAATCAGAATCATACCTCAAATATCAATACCAGTCCAATAATCAACTTGCCATGTACTAACCATAATAATTATAATACAAGGTAACCGCCTAGTGTGGACAACCAATACCTAATAGGGCCTTTCATAAACCCACGCTGCCATATGCCCAGAAAGGTCAATCAACAATCAGCAAACAATAATTAGAGCCCATACCTATGCAACCCCCATAAGTGACGCAACCCGACCGAGAACCTTGTCATAATGGGCGTCCTAAGTCCGACCGGGATTGTAGACCACTCCTATTACCCAACCCTATTTCAGCCGCCTACTCAGAGTTGGCTAAATTTCGTGCATGAAATAAGATAGTGTAATAGCTCACATGAAGACTCTGGGATAAGATCACAACCGTGACAGACCCAATCGAGTCCAACCATCTCATACCATAATCCAACCATACCAAATCGACACTGAAACAAGGGCCATAAACCAGGACATAAACAAAGATGTTCTAAAACACAGTATAATTAATCCTAATATGAAATATGATGGAACAACCAACAATGTCGTCCAATGATGTCAGCCTTGTAGCTTATTCCAATGCCAAGGCCGACACAAATATTGATCCTGCCCATTCCAACCCATAGTAGTACCCAAATCCTCTAACGAAAAGGGTAATAAAATCCGGTTGGGACATGACCCCAATCATGAACAAAACCAATATCTAAAATAAAATCAAAGTGTCTAGAAATATCCATAACATGAAATGAAGCCTTCTAAAAATATGGAAGCTTACCACATTAGTCCAAATACCGATCCCCGATTAAATCACTATGTAGGAGGATTAGAACGGTCGGTTCCTGCATAGCGTGGGTATACAGCCGCTAGTAATGGGTTAGCAAGTGAACTCTAGCATGATCTCAGGATAAGGATAAAATAATGCCATTTATAAAACCAAGTAAAACCATCCATATTCATACAACCATAAATATATATATATATATATATATAACCATATCGGGAAAAAGGACCAGTTTTAGCATGCCTTTAAAACCTTTACCTGGGTTGTGTAGCTTTGTCGTCCTAAACCACTCACAGGCTATATAGGTTCATCTCTCCCTACTAAAAGGGCCCCAGTGCGTGAAGTCATATGACCAGGGAAGAAAACCTAGGATGAGTAGTACATCCCTCCAAAATATAATGTGACATCATGCATACGATCACCAAGACCAACCTCACATTGGCAAATATGAGTTTCCAATTTTGGACCCCCGGGGACCTCCACCTTCTACGGCTTTGCTACACATTCCGTCATTATTACCCAATTAAACCCATTACCAAGCAACTAATCAATCCAGTTACCATTTATTAACCAAGGCCATTTAGTGGAGGTATCGTCATACCGACCATACTTGCAAGTACTATCCATAGCAAACCATATATAGGTTTAAGGGGACTTCCCAGTGCCCTTCTATTTACCATATCAAACCACTTGGGGGATTCCATGTACACCACAAGCATAACCATTTATCCATTTACCTTTCCAAGCCATTTAAACCATACATAATTCCTTTATTAAGTTTTAAAACATGCAAGAGTTCCATTAAAATACTCAATGCAATGAAAACATTATTATAGGAATTTTGTCAAACACGTTCGGGGTATAATATAACCAAAATCAATTCGAATTACCATTAAACCATTCCCATTCAATACAATTATCCAAAACCACCATTTATGCACATAAAGCATAACTAAAACCATGGTATAAAATAACCAACCATTTAATATCAAAACCCCTAATTAATATGAAAACCAAAATCACACACTCAATGAAGTAATGAAAACATTCATAAAAACCATATTTCTAGTTAAAATTAAAAATGAGGGAAGAGAACAAGCCTTAAACTAAGATGATGATGGAAAGAAATCACCAAGACAAGCCCCAACTCAATCCTCTAGTTGAAACCCTAGCTTCCCTTGCCCAAAAGCTTTGGAGAGAGTTATAGAGTGTTTTAGAAGAGTTCTAAGTGTTAATAAATGGAATAATAGGGTAGATAACCCTCCATGTGGGTTAGAAGTCGTGGGACCTTATTAGGATAAGTGGGAAAATATCCATAGTACCCCAACTTAAGTTGCACAAAATCTCATCACAGGGGTACGACTGACCCTACAAGTCATACCCTTCAATACGAGTGGTACCCTCCACTCATATCCTAGCCACAACCTTTGGATCCAACACTATACATCATACGAATCATCCAACTAAGTCATATCCAAAGCATACGATCCTTACCCTTCATCCATACCCCTGGCAGATTTAGACATTATCCATCATACGAGTCCTGGGTACGACTCTTACCCTAGCTTAAGGTTCATGGTGAGCCATTCATACTCAAATCCAACCTAAGCAACCAAGTCTAAGATTAAGTTAAAGAACCAAATGATCTGTACCCACCAATACAACTCGGACCTCTAAGTCGTATCCATTCTAGTAACTAAAAGTGATCCCACTAACCAACACTGGTCAGCATACGACTGGACCATACCATCCATACCCTAATATATGGCTCGTACCCATGAGTTGTATTGGGTCCAGAGACCAGAATTTCAGGAAATTTTCAAGGTATGGAAACCAGGGTGTTTCAGTTTCCTCCACTAGGAATATTCATCCCCAAATGATGAAAAAGGTAGGGGTAACCACACGCATAAGTCATTTGCATTATCTTATCAATATATATTCCCAATCTTTATCAAAGTTTGAAAACAAAGAGGCAAGGATATTAATATTTCGCTTAACAAATTATGAAAATAAGGATGTGTTAAAGACACATACCTTCTGCACGAATCCCAAGAGCAGAAAATAAATGTGGATATTTGGACTTTGTGTCCTCTTCCATTTCCTATGTACCTTCTTCCACCTTATGGTTTCAATAAAGAACCTTAACCGAAGCCACATCCTTGGTCCAGAATCGATGAACCTGCCTATTCAAGATCTCAACCAAGATTTATTCATAAGACAAAGAATCCATGATACCCAGTCCTTCCTAAGGAACAACCAAAGGAGGATCACAAATGCACTTCTTCAACATGGAAACATGGAAGAGCGAATGAACCAAGCTCAGGCTAGAAGGTAACACCAACTCATAAAAAACATTACCATATCTCCGTAAAACCTCATAATGACCAATAAATTGGGGGATGAGCGTTCCCTTCTTACAAAACTGCACTACTCTCTTTATGGGAGATACCTTGAGGAAAACCTTATTCCGAACCTCAAACTCTAAGTCTCTATGCCAAACATCGGCATAGGAATTTTGGAGACTTTGGGCAGTCTTAAGCCTGTCCCGAATCACCTTCACCTTTTCCATAGCCTGGTAAACCAAGTCTGGACCAAATATATCCACCTCACTAAGATCAAACCAACCAATATGAGATCTACACCTCTTACCATACAATGCTTCAAAAGTGGCCATACCAATACTAGACTGATAGCTATTGTTGTAAGGAAACACCACCAAAGGTATATGCTCAACCTAATTGCTACCATAATCAATCACACAACCCCAAAGAATATCCTCCAATATCTGAATATGTCTCTCCTCTTGGCCATCCATCTATGGGTGGAATGTAGTATTCAGACTAACCTTAGCCCCCAACCCTTTTTGAAAAGATCACCAAAAGTGAGATGTAAACTGTGTGCCCCAATAAAAAATAATCAAAACAGGTACCCCATGCAGCTTCACAATCTCCTGAAGATACAGCTTCACATAATCCTCCACCGAGAAGGTAGTTTGCACTAGCAAAAAATAGGTAGACTTAGTCATCCTATCCACGATGACCCAAATTAAATCATATTGATTCTAAGATCGAGGAAGACCGGTAACGAAGTCTATATTGATCACTTCCCATTTCCACTCGAGCAAATCAATTTTTCGATACAATCCTCCTAGCCTCATGTGCTCAACCTTAACCTATTGACACACCATGTACTTGGATAAAAAATTAGCCACATCCCTCTTCATGCCATTCCACTAATAAATCTCCTTGAGATTATGATACATCTTAGTCGAGTCGGGATGAAGAACATAGTAGAAGTCATGCGCCTCAGCCAAAATCCTTTATCGCAAACCGTCGACATCAGGAATACACAACCTCTCTTGGTATCATAAAGTACCATCACCACCGATCTCAAACACCACTATCTTTATCCCCCCAATGTCCCTCTTGATCTTCATCAAGATAGGATCTAGCACTTGTTTCTCCTTAATCTCTGCACCAAGAGATGATCAAACCACTTCTTGCACCATCACACCACCATTCTTGGAGTCCAAGAGGCGAACTCTAATTTTAATCAAGCGGTGAATATCTTTCACCGATTCCCACTTTCCTTTCTCCACATGAGTCAAACTCCCCATGGATAATCTGCTAGGAAACTCCGAATGTCAGATGGAATATGGGTCTAGGCCACCTCTTCACCACAGACACCTTTTGTGAATCCACCATGATCCCCTCACTAGAAATAATATGATCCAAGAATGTTATAGCGTTCAACCCAAACTCACACTTGGAGAACTTGGAATACAACTATTGTACTTTTAAGGTCTGCAATACCACATAGAGTTGATTAGCATGATCCACCTCACTCTTCAAATAGCCCAGAATGTCATCAATAAACGTAATAATAAAAAGATCCAAATACTAATGAAAAACCTTGATTATTAGATACATAAATGTCACCAGAGTATTAGTCAACCCAAATGACACTACCAAAAACTCAAAGTACCCTTATCGAGTACGAAAAGCCATCTTAGGGATATCCACCTCCCTAATCCTTAGCTGATCGTACCTGGAACAAAGATCTATCTTAGAAAAGAACTTGGAACCTTGCAACTGATCAAATAGATCACCTATCCTTAGAAGAGGATACTTGTTCTTGATTGTCACCTTATTCAATTGCCTATATTCGTTACACATCTAAAGGGAACCATCTTTCTTGCACATAAACAATACCGGTAGACCCCATGGAGATACACTACGATGAATAAACCCCTTATCCAAAAGATCATTAAGTTGCTCCTTGAGTACTCTCAACTCAGCCGAAGCCATTCTATACGGAGGAATATTAATTGGACGAGTGTTTGAAACTAGATCAATATGAAACTCTAGTTTCCTATCCAGAGGAACACCAAGAAGATCATCCGAAAAGACCTCTAGAAACTCATTAACCACTAAAACTTACTGGAAAGAAGGACCTTCTAAGTTAGAATCTTTAACCTGGACCAAGTGATAAAGAAAACCTTTAGAGATTAACCTCCGTGCTCTAAGGTAAGAAATAAATCTCCCCCTAGGAGCTAAAGAACCACCCTCTCATTCTATAACTGACTCACCAGGGAACCTAAGATAACTCTATGGGTCCGACAATCCAAGGATACGTAACAAGAGTGCAACCAATCCATACCTAGAATAACATCAAGATCCACCATTCCCAACTCAAACAGATCCATCAACATTTACTTATCACCAAAAGATACAACACACCCCGTATAGACTCTCTTAGCAATAACCGACTCACCTACTGGGTAAAAATAGAAAAAAGATCCAAAATAACTTTCGAATCAAAACCAAAAGATGCAACCATATAAGGAGAAACATAGGAGAGAGTAGACCCCAGATCAAGAAAATAATATACATCATGAGAGAAAAGTTGTAACGTACCAGTAACGACATCAGGTGATGCCTTGGATTCTTGTTGGGATGCCAAAGTATACAACCTGTTCTGACCAATGCTAGAACCAGGAGCAATAATAGAAGTAGATGCCATACCACCAGATGTAGGAGCAGAAGATAAAGCCACAGAAATCTTATTTGCCCCTGTAGAACCTATATTAATCGGACAATCCCTGAGTTGATGGCCTGCCTAGATACACTTGAAGCATTTGTCCCTTCTTTCATCATAATAGCCCCCATAAGGATGACCACAGAACCAATAAAAATGGCATAAAGAAACTTATTGACCTCCGTTTGCCTGAGATTGAGCACCATGTGCCCAAAAATTGTCACCACCTTGATGATACCTATCACCTGCCTAGTTAGGAGCACTAGCAAAAGAGTAGGAACTAGAACTCCCCCACTTCTTTTTCTTCTATTTTCCACCATCTTGACCACCCTAAGACTGAACACATCCTTGGTAAAAAAACCTGCTCCTCTTACCCTGTCTATCCCCAAACTCCACCTGTTTCTTCTTTTCATTCTCCACTTACTGCATATGAATAGTCAACCTACAGATGTCCATATCTTTAATCAGCAAGGTAGTCTTTCGCTCCAAAATTAAATCTTAATTCAACCCAGAAGCGAACTTTCTCATTCTTGCCTGCATGTCAGCAAATAAATTAGGAGCATACCTTGACAATTGGTAAAACTTTAAGGCATATTCCTTAACAGATATCCCCCCTTGCTTGAGGTTCACAAACTCTTCTATATTTGCTTCCCTCAGCTCTTGGGGAAAGAAACTATCCAAGAAGGCCTTAGAAAAAGTATCCCATAAGAATGATTCTTCCATATCACCCCTATTTGTGTCCCACCCTTCATACCACTAAAACGCAACATCTTTGAGCTGATAAGCTACAAAGTTTATCCCTTCTACATTAGTAGTCTGTATCACCTAAAATAGCTATTCCATTTTAACTAAAAAGCCCTGTGGATCTTTCTCTACCTTCACTCTAGAAAAGGCAAGAGGACCCATCTTCGTAAATTGGCCAACCCTTGTAGCCTCAGTAGACAAAGCACCAGTCATACTCTGCTCAGCCTGAGCAGTGACTATCTGAGCAATAACATGAATAGACTATTGGAATTCCGTATTAGTCACTTCGCCTTGAAGAGGACTAGCAGAAATTGGTGGAACTCTAAAACTATCAGGTATAGGAATGTGAGATAAAAGATGAATTCCATAAGTAAGATACAGCCTTTCAGCATTACCCCCAGCTGAGATAGAAGAATTTCCTAGTGTTCCATATCTACAAGCCATGATCTAAAAGACGAACAAACAAGGATTAGAGAAGATTCCAGGACTGTGACTCCAAAGTTAAGAATAGAATACCAAGAAAGTGAGACATTCCTAAATGCCTTGTAGCCTCTCCCTTATGAGTGTGGCGGGCTACATACACATAAAAGAGACTCTAATCAACATGGCTTTATGGACTCCCAATTGACCATGAACCTAGGCTCTAATAGCAACTTGACGTGACCCAATTAGGGGCCCTGTCATAATGGACGTCCCAAGTCCGATCAGGATTAGAGACCATCCCTTTGACCTAACCCAACCTTCAGCCACCTCCTTGCTTTAAGTTGGTTAAATTTTAATCATGAAACTAGATAGTGTGATAGCTCACATAAAGACTCTGGGATAGGATCACACTCATGACCGACCTAATCGAGTCCAACCATCCCATACCACAATCCAACCATACCAAACCAATACCAAAACAAGGGCCATAAACCAGGCCATAACTAAAGATATTCCAAAACATAGTATAATTAATCCCAAAATGAAATACGATGGAACAACCAATAATATCATCCAATAATGTCAGCCCTCCAGCTTATTCCAACACTAAGGATAAAACCAATACTGATTCCGACAATTCCAACACATAGTAGTACCATAAAGCCTTTAAAAAAAAGTAATAAAATCCGGTCGGGACATGCCCCCAAACATGGACAAAACCAATATCCAAAATAAAGCCAAAGTGTCTAGAAATATCCATAATGTGAAATGGAGCCTTCTGGAAAGATAGAAGCTCACCACTTCAGTCCAAATGTTGATCACTGAGTCAATCACTATATAGAAGAATTAAAATGGCCGGTTCCTGCATAATATGGGTATACAGCTGCTAGAAGACGGGTTAGCGGGTGAACGCTAGCATAATCTTAGGATAAGGATAAAATAATTCCATTTATAAAACCAAGTAAACCCATCCTTATGCACACTACCATACATATATATATATAACCATGCCGGGAAAGGGGACCGGGTTTAGCATGCCTTTAAAACCTTTACGTGGGTTATGCAGCTTTGCCGTCCTAAACCGCTCGCAGGCTATATAGGTTTAGCTTCCCCTGCTGAAAGGGCCCCTGTGTGTGAAGCCGCATGACCAGGGAAGAAAAACTAGGATGACTAGTACATCCCCCCAAAATATAGTGCGACATCATGCACACGATCACTAAGACCAACCTCACATCGCCAAATATGAGTTTCCAGTTTTGGTCCCCTAAGGACCTCTACCTTCTACGGCTTTGCTACACATCCCACCATTATTACCCAATTAAAACCATTACCAAGAAACTAATCAATTCATTTACCATTTATTAACCTAGGTTATTAAGTGGTGGTATTGTCATACCGACCATACATGCAAGTACTATCCATAGTCAACCATATATAGGTTTAAGAAGACTTCCGCATGCCCTTCCATTTACCATATCAAACCACTTGGGGGTTTCCATGTACCTCACAAGCATAACCATTTAGCCATTTACCTTTCCAAGCTATTTAAGCCATGCATAATTCCTTTACCAAGTTTTAAAACAAACAAGAGTTCCACTAAAATACTCAATGCAAAAAAAACATTATTATCGGTATTTTATCAAACACATTGGGAGCATAATATAACCAAACTCAATTCTAATTGCCACTAAACCATTCCCATACAATCCAATTATCCAAAACCACCATTAATGCACATAAAGCATAATTAAAACCATAGAAAACAATTACCAACCATTAATATCAAAACCCTCTATTCATATTTGAAAACCAAAATCATGCAATCAATGAAGTCATGAAAACATTCATAAAAACCATGCTTCTAGTTAGAATTAACAATGAGGGAAGAGAACATGCCTTAAACCAAGATGATGATGGATTGAAAGAAATCATCAAAACATGCCCCAAATCAAGGCTTTAGTTGAAACCTTAGCTTCCCTTGCCCAAAAACTTTTAAGAGAATTATAGAGTGTTTTAGAAGAGTTTCTAAGTTTTATTGAATGGAATAATAGGGTAAATAACCTTCCAAGTAGATTAGAATTTGTGGGACCTTATTAGGATAAGTGGGGAAATGTCCAGAATACCCCCACTTAAATTTCAAAAAATCCTGTCCTAGGGGTATGACTGACCCTCGCGAGTCATACCCTTCAATACGAGTGCTACCTTCATTCGTATCCTCACCTCAACCTTTGGATCCAACACTGTCCAGCATATGACTTATCCAACCAAGTCGTATCCAATGCGTATGATTTATACCCTCCATCCGTACCCCTGACAGATTTAAAGGCAAGGATGATTTAGACACTGCCCACCATACAAGTCCTTGGTATAACTCGTACCCTAGCTTATGGCTCATGGTGAGCCACTCGTACTCAGATCCAACCTAAGTAACCAAGTCTAAGATTAAGTTATGAAACCAAACAATCCGCACCTACCACTATGACTCGTACCCCTAAGTCGTATCTATTACAGCAACCAAAATCTATCCCACCAACCAACATTAGTTAGCATACGAATGGACCATACCATCAGTACCCCAACATACGGCTTGTACCCATGAGTCATATTGGGTCTCAGAGACCAAAATTCTAGTAAATTTTCTAAGGTCCAGAAACCAGGGTGTTTTAATAAGTGTAATAGATAAAAGGACAAATAGTATACATCACAAGTCAAACTCATCACCTATATCTATGCCCTCCCTCCAAAATAAGGTTGATAGCTATAGTTGTATACTGGTGATAGGGTATGTGCTTGCATGAATGATTGCAAGAAGAATCCATAATACCATAACCAATCCAAATACCATAAATTAACCTAATGTATACACCTCCTCCAACTCGACGACTCATAAAACCAAGACCAACGACGATCTCTCTTCTCTGATTCAATGGCTATTTAATAAAGGAGTCCCTAGGGGGTTCGAGAGTACCCGTATACACTGACCTGGTCCTAATTTAGGATTTCCAATTATCACCAATGTCATCAGCAATCACTGAACTAGAATCAGAACTCATTTCATAAATACCATCATCACTCCACTCTGTCTAGTACCAGATATATATATACATATAAATTACATAGGCTAGAAGCCTGGCTAAAAGAGTATAAGTCCATAAATCCATTTCCCGGGGTAAACTCTAGATTAAATCATCATAAAAGTATAAAAAGGATCGAAATCTCTCTCGATCGGGGTAAATTATAGTAGCAAAACTATGGACCAAAATCTATCTTGGTCAAATCTCAAAATCATTATATTTAGTCTCAAAGGCTCATAAGTTACTCATTAAGATAGTATGATTCTCATTATGAAGAAATCTATTTTAAAAAGTGAAAAGTAGGGATAAATCACCTTTTTTAGGAAAAAGAGTAATAAAATCATATTTTAGTTGGATTGTATCATTTACTATATAAGTGATCATGAATGTATCGATTCTATGCATTCCATCACCAGTATCCAAATACTATGATTATAAGCATCAAACATCTAACAACTACGGTCATGTCTTTTATAAGGATACAACACTTCCCAGAATCTAACCACTATCATAATCACGGCCTGGGGACCAATAATGTATTTGGCATAACTACAACATCATCATGGCCTTAGGCCCAATAATATATAACTGTCATAAGCATAACATAATAATCTAGGGAAAACTAGCATAACTTATTGAGTAACATACTAAACCTCATACTAAAAGTTCATTAACTTCAATTGTGTCCAACATGATACAATGCATATAAATATGTCTACATAATCTAACACATGTCTTGGCCTAAGGTGAGCTAGAAGGTCCCACTTCTAATCCCCAAAATCCATTTTAGACAAGTTTCTACCTCGAACCAGGCTAAGGTATCTACATTCACTTCTAGGTGTTGAATAAGCCATGATTAGCCCTAATATAATAATTCCACCTAAAATATGAGCAACTAAGGTAATTTCACCTAGATTACCGTCCCAAGATAACCTAAACATTCCAAATAGGACTCACAATATTAATCATGCTAATCCCATCCCATATATAGCATAATATCATAATTATACTATAAAATAGTTAAATCTATGAAGAAGGTAAAAGGATCATAGAAGTACAATAAGTATTTCACCTTAAAGACCAATTACCCTTCTATCCCCCAAATTTATAAATTAGACTAAGTCAGGGTATTCTACCCGCAATCATATCCTAAAATCCCTATGTAACATGCAACATATATCAAATACCATCTCAAGAAGAAGAGTAGATAGAAGCCTATCTCAAAGCCAAACCACAACCCTTAAATTATCCACAAATCGTCCATCTTTACTCCATGATCCCAAAATGTCATCACGCTATCAATAAAATACTCTACACGTCGTTAGGAGTAAAATGTGACCCAGAATGCTATACTAAGTGTTGAGTTGATATTTGGGTCAAGAACAAGCCTGCAGGACTACAAACGAAATCCAAAATTGATCCTGTCACGAGGTCTCTCAAAGGACAGGAAAGTTATGCTCAAATATTCAGCACAAACGGAGCACAAATTGGGTCTCAAATCGACCCTCAAAGTTTAGGAATTCAAGCCCTAATTTCTAAGAATTTTACCAAGCATTAGGATGTAAATTGAAGGAGAATTAATGGGAAATAATCAGGAAGAGTTAGGTTACTTTACTTTAACTTATTTGGATTATTTCCTACTTTTTCCTCCCTTTGAGCTCCCAATTTGGTGTAAAAATAGTGGAAGAAGTGATAGAAAATTCGGTGGGAAAAAGGGTAAATGCCAGGTGTCACTTAAGCGATCACCCTGTCGCTTAGGCGACAGTCAATTAAATGATTCACCTATCGCTTACGCGATCAGGAATGAGGGTTTGGGTATCGCTTAAACGATCTCTAAGATGTTTAAGGGATACCCACTTAAGCAAGCTCAACAATTGCTTAAGCGGACACTGGCCAAATGGTCAGTGTCGCTTAAGCTATAATTACGTTGTGTACGCGGAGTCTTCTTAAGAGACATTATGTTTGCTTAAGTGGTTGCATCAGTAACCTAATGTATCAAGCGCCGATCGGGTGCTTAAGATTCATTTGAAACCCCGTATGCATAAACAAAATATGCTACCACACCAAATTCAATGTTCTATACTCAATCAAATAGTTAAAACTTCCATTAGAGATCATTTTGACTAATTGTAGGACCCATACTTATAGCTTTATTTTTCATATAATCTGCACGATAACCCAAAATATATTAGCTCGGAACCTGAACCAAGGGTCTCCTAGCCTAAAATCAACATTCCAGAGCTGATGGAGCTGTCAAAATTCTCATCTGAGGCCATCTACTATGAGTTTTGGTCTGTGACTAATCCTAAACAGCAAAAGCTCCAAAATAGGAAAATGAGACTAAAATAAAAACAAACTGTCTAATAACCAAATCAACAGTTTTGGTAAGTCATAAATGACCTGTAGCAGCTATGGAAAGGGACAAAATTCTAGAAATTCATGTAAATCAAGGAAATAACCTGGAGAGTCATTATAATATCCACAACTAAAAAGACTTTTGTCTACAAAAATCAATGGATAAAATGATCATGAAAACTCGAAGGGATGAGGTACTGGGCCTGCATTCTTTGTGCACGACTTCCTAGATAACCTCAAAAAGGAAATGATGCTTCAAAGGGATTTTGCCCAAAATATCCCTTTTCCAACCAACTTCCGCACTTTACTCTCAAACAGCCAAAACTCAACCTCAACCACCAATTGGCCTCCAACTGAATCGAGAAAGGCCAATGCATACAAATCCAAACCACTACACACTGATACCATATTAATACCATCACAAACAAATAAAAACTCATCCATGCCAAAGGTAAACCAAGGCATGAGTCATAAAACTAACTCCAAATCCAAATATAACCTTCTTTTGTCTTTCCAAACCTGTTATCCACTCCAAATCAGGAAGAGAATCACTAAGCCCTGTCCGCGCAATCACATCTCATTAAACCTAAAAAAATAAAAGTTTGTCACCAAAAACCCATAAAAACAATAAAAGTTGCTCACTAAAAACCCATAAAAGCAAGCATGAGAATAATCCCATAAGGCACTATCTGGGCACACAAATAGAGACAACCAAGGTATGCAATCTATGCTAATGCTACAATTGGTCCGAAAGACCTTCAAAACTAAAAGCCAGGAGTTCGAAGCACAAACACTCACCATAGAATGATCTGCTCCAAGAGGTCCTATCAACCAAGGATGAAGACATACTGAATCCAACTCAAGCATACTACTCCTGCTAAGTAGATCATCTAAAATCCCAGTGAAAGCTGAAACCCGAGGTCAAAACTGAAGAAACCAATACCGTGCCAATGAACTATTATCTAAACACCTATAACTAAAATCCATTTAAATTGAAGAAGATAGAAAAGGTAGACAAGGGATAGGCTTAGCTAGCCCATAGATAAAATCCTAACTGAGATAAATCTTAAAATAAAGGTTGCACCCAAGCTCAACAACAGTAAGCTAAATTCTCAACACTAAGGCGGTACTGCTCAATCTCAATCCCCAAACCAAACCTAAAGATGGGTAATCATTCACACTTCAAATCTATTATAACCTCCAGATCATCATTGCAAGTCATCAAATCCAAAACTGAGCTAACTAGTCTGATCTAAGGCCAAATACCAAATCCACCTTAGTATCCAAATCAGACATATCCCTACTGGATCATGCCAGAACCAAAACTATAATGTGGCTAAAGAACAAAATCACCATGGAGGTAAATCACCAGCTAAAAAAACACAAACAATCAACTCCATATCTGTTGGAGGGCATGAACCACCAAAATATACACAATAACTCACCAAGGCTACAAAACCACTAGTATTAGTAAAAACTCTACCAACTCGGATAAATGATACCTTAGCTAGAAACTGGTCAATCTGATACTCCATCTAGGCAATGAATACTTAATTCACCAACTTAGGAAATGGCCACATGAAAGATCACCTATCTCTAACTCTCTAACTCTACTAGAATAAGAACCACATCACAGCAAAAATAGAGTATACAACTCCACACTAATACCAAGAACATACCATCACCAAGAGACAAACCCGACAAACCTAAGAGATAGATCCAAAACCTCTAGACATCAAAATTAAAACTACTATCGAGTGATAAACTAGTCAAATCAAAAAGATGGACCCCAAACTAGTCAACCTAAGAAATGGCTTTACAACCCAATTGCTAACTCTAAAACCACAACAGAACAATGGAAAGTGAACTTACCTTTAATACCATAATCCACTCTACAACCAATTTAGCACAGCAACAAAAGGGGAAAAAAACCAACCTCACCTCGCTATAGGAGACAAATCATCCAACCAAGTTAGTTGTACAAACCAATAGATAAGAACCTGGAATGATGGAATTCTAACTAGATAATGCTAGTCGAATCATTCACCAAGAGATGATTGATTAACATCATATAATAACAATAATGGCAACAGTAATACAAACATCAATATAAAAGATAGGTGGTACCCAAAAATGAAAATCAATAATAAGTACCACTATAGGTCCATAAGAAGGCTAATATACCATAGTAAGTTGAACCTAAATGCTACACCCACAGGAAAAATATCAATACTGATCCACTCCACCCACTGCTAAAAGAAACAATTACGAGGTAGTAATATCATTATGAACTCTATATCAAGGCACACAACAATTGATATAAACCTGCCAAGGCATACAATCATCGATGGATACAAGAATCACATCACATACCAATGAAAAGGTGAAGGTAGGAAATAAAAAAGTGCACCTATCATGGTAAAATTTGAATTCACATGCTTGATATGCCCAAAGAAGTATGGATTTGAGTGGGTTCAAACTTGAACAAAGCATCTCAATCATTAATTTTAGTGCTAAGATAACTCCCTTTAACTAAAGTTTCCATAGCACTATAAGACTAATCAAAATGAGTTGAATGACCAGTAATCCCATACTGGGGATATTTTCTAAACTAGTGATCGATCTTTCCATAATTTTAGAAAATCCCCAAAGCCTTAAACTAGTGAGTAACTCAAGTTAACCCCAACTGGCTAACCAACTAATACCGAGGACACTTGCTATGGAAATGATCATTCTCCCTACAATCATAACACAACTCAAAACTCTAGGCTAGCAAAGAATACATGCTAACTCTATCAGAAAAAACAATTCATGTCTGGGGCACTCTCTATACTAATGTCTCATCTCGCTACACCCAAAACAAGCTCCTAAAATACTCTGAGATGCTATTTTTCTCAATCTATAATAGTCGCCACGACCTGAAGACCCATAGAGAAAACTCTATAGGGTTCGTTGAGAACTCTACCTATGGTGATCACCATGATTAATATAAGAGCCACCCAAAGTTTGAAACTCTACCTGCATAGAATCATTAGGCTACAAGTAAAGCTAACCTCGCTTTGAGGATCCTTACTCTTAGATGGAATACTAATAGCATTGTATTAATGACATAGACTTTTATATCCACATTCATAAACCTCAATACATCCTCTCTATGCAGTCCTCGCATGGTCAACAACCTGAGAGAAAGAAGACCCAATTTTTATAGAATACTTTAATGCAAAATAGAGTAGAAATGTAAATTTTCTAATAAATCCATGCACCATGTCCTGCTTTAAAGGTTATAGCATAGAAATATGTCTGGCCCATTTAAGAAACCCAATCTCATACTCTAAAATGACAAGAAACATTGTTGAACAACCCATCTCTAAATAAAACATTGAGACTAGCCTAATACATAAGAGGGAGAAAAGTAATACCCTGAACATCAGAAGCTCACTAAATATCTCCAAACCATAGTTGCTCCATAGGACGCACACAATAATGAAGAGAACTTGGCTATGATCTGTAGGCTGCAGACGTGTAGTATGAGTACCAAACATGCGATACTCAGTAGGAAAATGTCGACTGAGCTCCAACAATAATACAAATATGAATAACATGCCATCAAGAATATAAACTACTCCTAATTATCCATGAAACGACTTAATAAATCTAAGGATGAAAATTCAATTCAAATCCAAAAAACTAACATAATATGCTAATGGAATAATAAGGATAAGTTACTCTACTTCAACCGTACTTTGAGACCCTAACACTATTCTATATATCACTAGCCAATATATGAATCAAGAGTGAAAGAAGAATATGTATGTATATATAGTAGTATACAATGCCAAAGAATGGATATACAACATTAGTACATGAAATAAGAGAAGAATAAATGGTAATACCAAAACTACTATAGATAGATGCATATACATAATAAGGCTAACTCAAGGGTACAAGCGAAAGACTCATACTAAAATCTCTCAGCCTCCAAATCATAGTAGGATTTAATGCTAATATAATCAGACCTCTAATCCATACGTCTAAACATGAGGTAACTACCATAATAAGTACCCGTAAAGAAATGAATTTGGATATCAAGGTCTAATATCATAATGTCTAAACATGGAATAATCATGCATAATGAAATAAACTTAAAAATAAGGGATATGAATCATACCTTAAATCTCAATACTAGTCCAATAATCAACCTGCTATATACAAACCATAATAACAAAAATAGTTATAACAATATAAGGTAACCAGCTAAACTGGACGACCAATACCTAACCGGGTGTCACAAACCAAAACAGGGCCTGGTCATGATGGGTATCTCAAGTCCACCAAAGACTAAAGAACACCCCCATTAGCCTTGCCAACTAGAACATAATATAACTAGCAGCGGATAAGTTTCGAGCATAAAAAAAGATAGAACTGAGTTCCAAACATATACCAAGGTACAATTGAGTTTTAAACATATAACAAGATAGATAAATCAATACCAAGAGAAATCTAAGAATACATAACACAATCCACCCATACTTCGTCCAAAAAAGCCTCTAAGAAACCAAACATCATCCTAAGTTGGGACATATCCCCGACCATGACAGTGAAAATGATAATGACAATGACAATGTTAATATGAACTCTTTAATTCTAAAATATGGAACAAAATAGATTTAAAAACCAAGTATTTCAAAGGATAAAAGCTCACCACTTCACTGTAGACCAACCAAATCATCTAACATTACACAGGGGTAAAAAAAATATCTTTGGACCCGACATTATGAAATAATGTAGCATCCTAGGACAGTTAGCGGGATGAGCGCTAGTATGTAACTCAGGATAAGGGATAAAGTAATGCCATTTCAATTTTAATCCAAACTTAACGTACATGTTTACATATATGCAAATATACTTATATACATAATGTTGGGGTAGGGAATAGGGTTTAAGCATGAACTTTTGAACCAGTAATCTGGACTGTGTAGCTCTAACCATCCAAAAAACACCCACGGGCTATAGGGTCCAGCTCTTTCCATTGGAAAAGCCTCAGTACGTGTTAGCTGCATGAACTGGAGAAATCTGAGAAAAGGATCGGGAGTCCATCGTAACCCATCCATCCTAAATGTATAAATAGTGTGAACTATTCACGATCATAAAGACCCTCACGCAGGTGAACATGGTTTGTAATATTGGTCCCTCATGGGACCTCCACCTTCTACGATAAGCTACACAATCCCTTTAAGCCTAATTAAAATATTTACACATAATATATCCATTAACCAACAACCATTCATTAAGGAATTCACTATTGGTATTGTCATACCAATTGAACTTGCAAGTCAATTCCACCATTCCATTCTAATTATCTACTAACTTGGAGGAATCCATGACACCCAAGCTCCAATTTAAAATCATATCATGGCCACTAGGTCCTTTCAAATCCATTTATAATCCTTTAACCTTTTATATAATGCATTAGTTTAAGAAAGCGGGAAAAGACCATATTTCAAGCTAATTATGCTAATGGGTTAAGGTGATTACCAATTCCAAGACCAATAATCTTATGAATATTCCATAATAACCATGGGAAAAGCATTTAAATAATTTCCATCCAAAACCCTTAACCTTTATTTAAAACCAAACATTAAAACCATAGGAGTATCAAGCCATTGCATGCCATAGTAAAATACAATTTTAGGGAAAGAGATAGTTGCTTGAGATATCAAGATTTATGGAGAGAACCCACTAATTTGAGCCCTAGATAATTAATCCTTGAAACCCTAGCTCTATTCTTGACTTAGGAATTTAAGAGAAGAAAGAAGTGTAATTAATTGGGTAATGAGGGGATATGGGGTCCCTTAGGGTGGTTTATATCGTTGTTTAGAATTGGCGAAAGAGGGAAATGACTAAAGTACTCTTAATTAAAAGTACAGGAAATTGGTCGACAATTATTATGGGTCACATGATGACTGGGTATCTATTATTGACTAGACTCGTAGTCTGGGCAGTGACTCAGGAAAGCCTTCACTAGATTGTTCATGAGTCACACCCTACGACTTGTGACCAAACTTTATGATTCACAGGGTCCTAGTCGTACTTAGGATAGAATCATTGGTTGCTCCACTAGTTTGGTCATGATTCCCTCCCTATGACTCGTGACCATACTATTTGACTCATAAGGTACCAGTCGTAGTATGGGCAGTGAGCTTAAAACTTAAAAATTTTAGAGACAAAAATCTAGGGTGTTACATTCTCCCCCCTTAGGATCATTCATCCCCAAATGATGAATCAAGGAATCATTGGCATGATTGTAAGACAAGAACACAATCACAAATCCATTAACAAAGATAGAAAACAAAAAAGTGGGAAATGCATACCCTAAGTACGATTATCTGATCTAGGAAACAAGAACAGATACTTGGACTTCATGTCGTCTTCAACCTCCTTAGTAGCTTCATATACCTTTTGGTTCTTCTAATGGATTTTCACCAAAGCCGTATCTTTAGTCCTAAAATAATAGACTTCCCTATCCGAAATCTCAATTGGAACTTCCTTATAAGACAAGAAATCTGAAATACCAACACTTTTAATAGGCACAACCATTGAAGCATCATCCACACACTTCTTTAACATCGACACATAAAAAACTAGGTGAATAGTACCCAAACTCGAAGGCAAATCCAATTCATAAGCATTATTTTCCACTCTCCTCATAATTAAGTACAAACCCATATAGCGGGGATTGAGTTTCCCTTTCTTCCCAAACCTCATCACTCCTTTAATGGGAGCTATCTTTAAGAATACCTAATCGCCAACCCTAAACTCTAACTTTCTTTGCCTCATATATACGTAGGACTTTTGGTGACTCTGAGTAGCCTTCAGTCTATCCCTAATCACCTTCACCTTCTTCATGGCTTAGTGAACCAAGTTCGGACAGAATAATACAGTCTCACCCACCTCAATCCATCCAATAATATATCTATACCTCCTACTATAAATAGCTTTAAAAGGAACCACCTCGATACTAGAGTGATAACTATTATTATACACAAACTTAATAAGAGATAAAAAAAAATCCACCCAACTACCTCCACAATCAATTGCACAGGACCTTAGCATATCTTCTAAAGTCTAAATAGTCCTCTCCACTTATCCATCCATCTTAGGGTGGAAAATGGTGCTAAGGTTCACCCGTGTGCCCAAGCCTTTCTGAGACATACGCTAAAAGTAAGAAGAGAATTGCATACCTCAATCTGAAATAATGGAAACTAGATCACTTTATTCCAAATCTACATAAGGATGGGATCTAAATCCTATTTTTCTTTCACCTCAGCACAAAGAGATAACTTAACCACTTCTTAAATAATCACCCCTACATCTTTAGAGTCTAAAAAATAAACTTCCAAATTAGCCAAATGGTGAATATCCTTCACCAACCCTCTTTTTTCCTCATCCATATGCGATGATCTCACTATATATAACTTGTTATGAGAATCCACAACCTATTAGCTTTACCTGGATGGCAGTGAAGACCCATATCATAATCTTTTAGCAATTTAAGCCACTGCCTATGCCAAATATTCAACTCTTTATGATTAAACACATACTGCAAGCTCTTATGATATGAATATATGTCAACATGCACCATATACAAATAGTGACGATAAATCTTTAATGCAAACACCATAGCTAACAACTCTAGATAATGAGTCATATAATTATTTTTATGAACCTTAAGCTGTCTAGAATCATATGATACTACCATACCATGATGCATTAAGACTTAGCCTTGTTCTACTTGAGATGCATCACAGTAAATGAAAAATCATCGGTACCTCAGGCATGGTTAGAATTGAAGTAGAAGTCAACTTATCCTTTAGTTTCTCAAAACTACCCTCACAAACATAGGACCACAGAAACTTCACCTTCTTCAGAGTCAACTTCTTCAGTGAAGCAGCAATAGAAGAGAATCTTTTCACAAACCTTCTATAATACTTGTTGCGCCCAAGCGCACACGGAAGTTAACGTGGTCTAAACAAGTAATACAGTGGCCTTATAAAAATTTGAATATCGATCCCATAGGGAATTGTATTAATAATTATATAATTCTCATTTAAATATTGAGATTATATTAGTGCAATTATAACCAACAGAGTTTGAAAGTTACAACTAGAAGTAAAGTAAACAATACGGAAAAGTAAAGTGCTTGGAAAATCGATGGAGAGAACAGGGTTAAGGCTCTACAAACAATCATACTATGCTATTGAAATTTATTGGTTAGAATACTTATCTTGATTGTTGATCACGGGATTGATATTATGATTATGGTCTTTCGAGCCTCTAATCACCTATCTAACCTAGACCTACAACTACAACGTTGAGCAGAGATATGAGAACTAGGTTAAATGCATTCATTTTTTATCCTGTAAGTGAACCAAATAGGTCACTTAAGATATTCCTATCCTAATTGCAAATTATAACTTCATTATGTAAAAGATAATAATCCTAAAAAGATAATAATCCCACTTTATTGCATTGTTAGGGTCAGTATGTGTGTCAGGAATAGATAACTTAAGGCAGTGAATTCTTACAAAATTTCCTGGTATGTGTTACTCTATTCATCCAGGAGTCACTAAGATGTATCGTGATTTACAGAAGATCTATTAGTGGAGTGGGATAAAGAGAGACATTTCAGAGTTTGTAGCTAAGTGCTCAACATGTCATCAGGTTAAGATTGAGCACCAAAAACCTAGTAGGTCTATGTAGGAGTTTAGTATTCCCACTTGGAAATGGGAAGAGGTGAACATGGATTTTGTGATGGGTTTGCCTCGTACTCGTCATCAGTACGATTTAGTTTGGGTTATTATAGATAGAATGGCTAAATCAGCTTATTTCCTACCAATCCATACCTCCTATTCAGCTGAGGACTATGCCAAACTCTATATCAAAGAGTTGGTTAGGTTACATAGAGTTCCAGTAACCACTATCTTAGATAGAGGTACCTAGTTTACCTCTTATTTCTGGAAAGCATTTCAAAAGGGTCTTGGTACCCAAGTTCACCTTAGTACAGCCTTCCACCCTCAGACATATGGCCATGTAGAAAGGACCATTCAAACTTTGAAAGATATGTTAAGAGCATGTGTCATTGATTTTAAAGGTAGTTGGGATGACCACTTGACTTTGATTGAGTTTGCATATAATAACAGTTATTATTCCAGCATTCAGATGGCTCCATTTGAGGTGTTGTATGAAAGGAGATGCATATCTCCCATTGGTTGATTTAAAGTGGATGAGGCCGCGATAGTAGGGTCTGATTTGGTATTTGAAACTTTGGAAAAATTTCAAATAATTAGGGAAAGGATTAAGATAGCTCAGAGCCGACAGAAATTGTATGTAGATATAAGCAGAAAAGATCTCAAGTTTGAGATTGGTGATTATGTGTATTTGAAAATATCTCCTATAAAAGGAGTGAAGAGGTTTGGTAGGAAGGGGAAGCTCAGTCCCCGATATGTCGGTCCTTACCAAATTCTTAGTCATTTCGAAAAGGTATCTTATGAGCTTGAGTTGCCTTTAAATCTAGATTCAGTACATCCAGTGTTTCATGTCTCCTCGCTTAAGAAGTGCATAGGTGACCCAGCAGTTGTATTCCCTATAGAGAGCATAGATATTTAATATAATCTCTCTTATGAAAAGGTTTTAGTCAAAATCCTTGACTACCAAATTCACAGACTGAGGAACAAAGAAGGACCTCTAGTTAAAGTTCTTTGGTAGAATCAGTCCGTTGAGGGAGCTTTTGGGGAAGAAAAAGCAGACATGCAGACCAAGTATCCTCACCTTGTCTCCGCGAACTCAGACTCAGCCCAAGGTAATAGTTTTCCTTAAACTTACTCAGTTTCATGCTCAGATATCCCTTACAAATTTGGTATCAGTTAGCATTGTATATTCAGTCATACATTTATGATTTAGTTTAGTCAGATGTTCATGCATCAGATATACATGTTCAGTGTGAGACACTCAGCTTATTAGAAATCCCAGTCATGTATTCATGAATCAGTTCAGTCATGTATTCATGCATCAGATAAACATATTCAGCATGAAATTTCAGTATGTCAGTAGTGGCAGTTATGTAATCATATTCAGTTGTGTATGTTCGGTACATAAATTTAGTATATCAGTATTCTCAGCCTATTCAGTCTCATTCGAGGATGAATATTCCCAAGGGGGAGATATTGTAAGACCCCACAAAAATCCTAAGAGTAACTCAGTCCCTTGGAGCCTGATAAGGGGTCCCAGACTTAGAAAATTTCTGCCAAGTGTTAGAAATTAGTCTTTTCAAAAGCCCTCAAACTTTGAGAAATTTATTTACAACCTTCACGACCTATGAAAGTTAGTTTTTAAGTTGATTCATGATCAGGGAAGTCAATAGTATATCTCGGGTGATTTTCAAAATTTTTGGACAAGCGTAATTGCGTGTTTAAAACTCCAAAATAGAAGCTCAAGGTGATTAGCCTGTGGTGCCTCGCTCAGTCTGGTGCTAGGTGAAGCCCGCGATGAAAACCACGGTGCCTCTCCCAAGATGGAACTCTAGAGCCCGCGGTGCCCTGGCTAGTTTGGCCTGTATATTTTTTGTAGTTTTGTTTCACATGTTTAAGGGTAAATGGGTTATTTTCCTTCACCCTACAGCTCCATAACACGGGATTAAAGCCCCAAATAGAAAAATCACTCATTCTTTTCACAAAATCCTCTCAATAACAAGCCCTAGCTTCATCAATTTCAAGAAACAAACCTTAAGAATTCACTCCAATCTCCAAGAAGTTAGCAATTAAGGTATGTGAAGTGTTCATCCCAGGGTTTCTTCCACCCTTGGAGTTCAAGAAACTATTTTTAAAAATTCAAGTGTATTGATTTCGTGAATTCCATGTTGGGTTTGATTATAATGATTAATTGGGTTTCTAATCCATGTTTTATTAAGTTTCATGTGTAGTTAATTATATATGTGCAGTATCATATGAATCCATTTAAACCCTTGAATGTGTAAATTTATTGTGGTAGTCATGATGCATTAGCATGTTGTTCATGACCAAGTATAAGGTTATGCCTTCCATGTGTTACACAAAATGCCTAAGTGAATAAATTGTTCATTGTGATCCATTGGTGACCTTATGATGAATTCATGCTAGAACTACATGTTCTAAATTTTCTCCCATGTTAAAGTTATACTTTGTAAGTGAATGGTGGAATGTCCATGAGAATTGAATAGTGAAATTATGATATGCTAGCATACATTTTCATTCATGCACGAGCCTAAGAATATGGCAAAATGTCTCAGTGACTGCATTGTGAATAGTTGACTATTGTCATGCTATCAAGAAGTGTCATGTCTTAATATTATCTATGCCATCGAGTCCTAAGGGTATTTAATACCAGATAACTTAGTTGTTTACCTAGAGCCAGTGTCAGTACATAATAGTAGTCGTCATGTCATGATCAGTAGTACTCTCAGTCAGATATAAAACTCAATAGTACTCTCAGTCAGATATAAAACTCACTAGAACTCAATGTAATACCCTGCATGTTTCTAAGCTAGGAAGTGAATAAGTATTCCTACGTATAAAATCTCCTATCCTGTGATTCGTAATTGAGTACATGACTTACAATGAATATCCTAGTGATAGGATAGCTTATGATGCATTAAGTATGTTCATATGAGTCACTTAAGGTAATAAAAGCTAAGAGTTTTTGAATCCATCAAGTTTTAGTGTTCAATTTTGCAAGGGTCATCTTTGAATAAGTATAACTTGATATTAATGTGTTATTTTGGATGATTTAGACCCACCAAATGGTAGAGAATCGAATTATCTTTCCAATTATACCAATTTTGCCTTAATCCAATACCCGAGCGAAAAGTTATGCCTATTTTCATGAGAGACAGTAAGCATAGGCGATTGGTTAGGCGCCGCCCAACCCAAGCATAGGCGATTGGTTAGGCGCCGCCCAACCCAATCATAGGCGATTGGTTAGGTGCCGTCTAACCTAGCTTAGGCAATCTCTTGGGCACCGCCTAAGTCAATTCCAGGTGCTAAAAACACTCCATTTTGAGTTATTTTAAGGGTAATTAAGTCTTTTAACACTCCTTACACGTCCTTAAACTTAACCCTACAAAATATATAGCTTCTAATCATATTACAACCCTATTATCATCTCAAAGCTCATCATCCAAGATCACTAAAAGAGAAAAACAACTAGGGTTGCATAACTAAGCTTGAAGATCCGATTTCAAGGAAATTCCTTCGTCAATCATCAAGAATCTTTCCTTCTAAGGTATGTGTGAGTTGATTTATGGATCCCTTTCATCCATAAAGCTCAAAAACCCTATTTTTCATTATAAAGTATGATTTCTATATTGTTGGGTGTTGATGATCATGTTGTTGATATTGGGTGATTCCCAAGATGGAATCTTTATATGTTTTTGTGAATTCATGATATCATATGAGTTGGAAACATGTAAATTTAGTTGTTCATGATATATAATTTGATGATTTCACCTATGCTTAAGATGTTCATGTAAGGTGTTTGATAAAATGCCTAAGAAACTAGAAATCATGCAACATAGCTAAATTGTGACTGAGTGAAGGATTCATGATATGTCCTTACTTTCCAATGACTTCTATGATGTTAATGTGCCTTGTAAAGGTTGTTGGAATACTCATGAACTATTCTTATGAGATTATTCTATGTTTACTTGCAAATCCTAATTATGAACAAGATGTATGATAACCATGCAATCCATATGAACTTCTATGTTATTGGTATGTGTTACCAATATGATTATGCAATGAAAATTATATTAAGATTATGCAAGTACTTCCATGTGTTATGAAATCCTTTCCATGCGATATATTGTTTATAAACATTATTAGTATGAGATCCCTACTTATGATATTATAAATTATGGACTCTACTCTTATGATCAAGTCAGTCATGAGTGTCAGTTTCCTTCGATAGAGTCCTGAGGGTACTTGTACCCAAAAATTATAGCTGTGTGCCTAGATCCATGTCATGTTTCACGATATTTGAACTTAAGCTATGATTCCATAGACTTCAGTCAGTCATATGACTCAGGAAAACCTCATAATCTTAGTTAGTTGTCAGATATCAGTAACATTCTACTAGTCAATGGAATTCAGTAAGATTAAGTCATGCACAGTCAATTATTCATGTCCAGTCCCTCCAGATGGGAGTAGAGGTTAGTACCGAGTGAACCCAAGGATGGGAACTCACCCGCCAGTTCAGGGTGTGATTCTTAGTAGTCATCTTTGTGTTCCAGAACTACGTAGCCAGCGTAGGTTGAGACATCTTAACCCGTTAGATTAGGGTTGATGAGGTGGCTTAACCTCTTAATTTAAGGTTCCCACCATTCTTATTGAGTACCCACCAGATAAGGGTCACTCACAAGCTGTCCTTACCCATGGCACAGTTATGACACCCCTTCATTCGGGGCAGAGATTGGACCCTAGCTTAGCCATAATGACATACATGGGGCATGTCGGTTAAACACTACTTCCCACAGTTTCAGTATCAGCCTCAGTAAAAGAACTCAGGGCGTTCTTCAGATTTCAGTATTCAGATACAGTCGTCCATGTTATCAATTTTAGTATAAGTCATGACAGTTATCAGTAAACCATGTATTAGCTTACAGGTCATGCTATCACGTATTCACAGTCCCAGTTTCTATATATATATGTGTTTGCACTCCCACGTTTATATTAGTCAGTCAGTGTTGTTCATGAATGAAATCCTTTATGTTCAGTCTACCTTCCTCGTATACTCAGTACTCCAGTTGTACTGATGCATTTCCGCTATGGTTCTTTCTTTTCATGTTACACCATAGGTTCTAAGACACGAGCTCTATCTCAGAAGTAGCGGTAGCATTCTAGTCGCAGAGACACATTGAGTCCTCATTGATTTGAGGACAATATGATTTGATTCATTTATTTATTCTTCAGTTCAATTTTACGGAGTTAGTTGGAGACATGCTCCTTCAACTCCTTATTCAGATAGTTTAGAGGCTTTTAGATTTATGTTCAGATTTACGTTTAGATTAAGTTGTTTTGGGTATTTTCACCCATATGATTGTATTCAGTTGAACCTTATGGCCTTACAGTTCTATGTATTCCGCATTATTATGTCATGATTTTCAATATATAGGTACAGATATCAGTCATAGGTTAGCTTGTGGTCCCTCAGGGTTATGAGCACCGTGAAGCATTCCGATTCAGCGAATCGGGGTGTTACAAACTTGGTATCAGAGCCTAAGGTTCAATAGAGTCCTAGGAAGTCTGAAAGTTGCATCTAGTAGAGTCTTGTACATAGATGTGTTGCACGCCACATTTATGTGTGGGAGGCTATAAGATGTTTTAGGAACAGTCCCCTTTCTTCATTATTCATGTCAAGCTAGTAAGCATAATCACAAGTTAAACTCTCAGTCTAATCCATTCTTCTCTTATTCCAGACCATGGCCCCAAAGAGAAGAAACCAGCCAGCTCCTCAACCCGTAAATCCTTTGGGCAAACATGTTTCCCATGCAGAGTTTAGAGCTGTATTTACCACACTTGATCAGTCCATGGCTGCACAGAATGAATGGCCACTAGTCATTCTGGCCAATCCAGTGGCCACTCCCAAAGCAGCTAGGATTCGGGACTTCACCCGGATGAACTCTTTATCTTTCCATGGGTCTAAGTCTGATGAGGACCCTCAGGAGTTCACTGACCAAGTCCAGAAGGTATTGAAATCATGGGTGTTACTTCTATTGAGAGTGATGAGTTAGCCGCCTACCAGTTATAGGATGTTGCTCATGATTGGTACAAACAGTGGAAGTCTGAAAGGTTAGATGATACAGGCCCTATCGAGTGGGAGGAATTTATCACAACCTTCTTAGACAGATTCTTTCCCCAAGAGCTGAGGGAAGCTAAAGTTCTTGAGTTCATCAACCTCAGGCAGGGGAATATGACGGTTAGGGAGTATTCTCTCAGATTTACTCAGCTAGCCAAGTATGCTCCTCATGTGGTTGCAGACAATAGAGCTAAGATGAACAATCTCGTGTCAGGGATCAACGATAGCATGGTAAATGAGTGTAGGTTTGCGATGCTGATCGGTGATATGACCTTAGCCAGACTCATGACCCATGCTCAGCAAGTAGAAGAGCAGAAGTTTAAGACTAGGGAGAGGCAGAACAAGAGACCAAGGTCAGGTAATTTCAACTTTCCTCACCCTAAGTTAGATGGAGGAAACTGTTCATAGTTTCTCTCCAAGTCAGCCATTCCAGCTCCTTCTTCTGCCAGTGCTCCAGTGCCAAAGTTCAGAGACGGTAATAGAAACAAAGCGCCAGGATCTAAATCTCAGGGCAGTTTTAGCAGTGCCCAAATGAATCCCCTTTGTCAGACTTGTGGTAAGAACCACAAGGGCATTTGCAGAGCCGGTAGTGATGTCTGTTTTAGTTGTGGCAAGCCAAGCCACAGGATTAGGGAGTGTCTGCAGTCAAGTCTTCAGGGTCAGCAAAATTATTCTATAGCTTAGTCCAGTCGCTTGAACCAGTAGGGTGCCATTTCCAGTGCTACCAGTGGGCAACGCCCAAACAGACTCTATGTTCTTCAGTCCCGGCAGGATCAGGAAAATTCTCCTGATGTCGCTA
Organism: Capsicum annuum; assembly: GCF_002878395.1. Classification (NCBI taxonomy): domain Eukaryota; kingdom Viridiplantae; phylum Streptophyta; class Magnoliopsida; order Solanales; family Solanaceae; genus Capsicum; species Capsicum annuum. The sequence continues at coordinate 101,363,146 of NC_061116.1, read as the reverse complement.
CTGGTACGTTACAGATTTTCCATGTTCATGTTTATGCTTTGCTAGACCCAGGTGCATCTTTGTCTTTTGTTACTCCATACATAACAGGCGATTTCAGAATCAGTCCTGAAGTCCTGGAAGAGCCCTTCTCAGTCTCTACCCCAGTGGATAAAACCATCATAGTCCGATGGGTATACAGGAACTGCCCGGTTATGATATCTCAGAAATCCACATCAGCAGATTTAGTGAAGTTAGAGATGACTGATTTTGATGTCATTCTTGGCATGGATTGGCTTCATTCCTTCTATGACATAGTCGACTGCAGAAACAGGATAGTTCAATTTCAGTTCTCGAATGATCTCGTCCTAGAGTGGAAGGGTAGCATTTCAGCATTCAAGGGCCAACTTGTTTCTTACCTTCGGGCAAGGAAAATGATTTCTAAGGGGTGTGTGTATCATCTCATGCATGTTAAAGATTCCAGTTCTGAATCTCCCATCCTTGAAATAGTCCCTATTGTTAATAAATGCTCAGATATCTTTCCCGAAGATCTTCCAGGTATTCCTCCCAAAAGGGAAATAGACTTCGGCATAGACCTTCTTCCGGATACTCAACTTATTTCTATTCCGCCATACAGAATAGCACCAGCAGAACTCAAGGAACTGAAAGATCAGTTGAAGGATATCTTAGATAACGGATTCATCAGACCCAGCATTTCCCCATGGGGTGCGCCAATATTATTTGTATGCAAGAAAGATGGTTCTCTCAGGATGTGTATTAATTATCGTCAACTCAACAAGGTCACGGTCAAGAACAGATATCCTCTTCCCAGGATTGATGATCTATTCGACCAACTTTAGGGTGCTAGTTACTTCTCCAAGATAGACCTCAAATCAAGCTATCATCAGCTCAGAGTTAAAGAATGTGACATTTCAAAGACAGCTTTCCGTATATGGTATGGTCACTTTGAATTTTTAGTCATGTCATTTGGTCTTACCAATGCCCCTGTAGCTTTTATGGATTTGATGAACCGTGTATTCAAGCAGTACTTGGACATGTTTGTCATAGTCTTCATAGATGATATTCTTGTCTATTCTCGCACAGAGCGTGATCATGCAGACCATCTCAGGATTGTTCGTTAGACTCTCAGGGATCACCAATTATTTGCTAAGTTTAGCAAGTGCGAATTTTGGCTAAGATCAGTAGCATTCCTTGGACTTATTATTTCCGGTGATGGCATTAGAGTAGATCTTTAGAAAACTGAGGCAGTAAGAAACTGGCCCAGACCCGTATCTCCATTAGATATTAGGAGTTTCTTAGGTTTGGCTGGCTATTACAGACGGTTTGTGAAGGGATTTTCTTCTATTCCATCTCCCATGTCCAGATTGACTTAGAAGAAGATTAAGTTTCAGTGGTCAGATTCATGCGAGAAGATCTTTCAAGAGTTGAAGACTCGACTCACCTCAGCTCCAGTTCTAGCTATTCCAAATGGTTTAGACGGTTTTGTAGTCTTAGCGATGCATCCAGAGTGGGTTTAGGTTGTGTCCTTATACAGCATGGTAAGGTCATAGCCTATGCCTCCAGACAGTTAAAGCCACATGAGAAGAATAATCCTACTCATGATCTTGAGTTAGCAGCGGTAGTTTTTGCCTTAAAGATTTGGAGGCATTATCTCTATGGAGTTCATGTACATATCTTCATAGACCATAAAAGCCTCCAGTATGTCTTTTCCCAAAAAGATCTCAATCTTCGCCAGAGAAGGTGGTTAGAGCTCTTAAAGGATTACGACATGAGTGTTCTTTATCATCCGAGCAAGGCCAATATTGTGGCCAACACTCTCAGTCGACTCTCCATGGGTAGTATTTCTCACGTTGAGGATAGTAAGAAAAAGATGGCTTAGGAGATCCATCAGCTTGCCAGACTAGGTGTTTGCTTAGTCGATTCTTCAGATGGTGGTGTATGTGTTCATAGTAGTTCAGAGTCTTCTCTAGTTTCTGAGGTGAAAGAGAAATAAGACAGGGATCCTAGCAATGTCAAGCTCAAAGAGTCAGTTCAGAATCAGAAAGTTGAGGTTTTCTCCTAAGGGGGAGATGGTGTTCTTCATTGTCAGGGTCGTCTATGTGTTCCAGGTGTAGATGAATTGAGGCAGCGAATTCTTGTAGAAGCACATGGTGCGCGATACTCTATTCATCCAGGGGCCACTAAGATATACCGCGACATACGAGAGATCTATTAGTGGAGTGGGATGAAGAGAGATGTTGCAAAGTTTGTGGCTAAGTGCTCTATATGTCAGCAGGTTAAGATAGAGCACCAGAAACCTAGTGGTTCCATGCAATAGTTCACCATTCTTACTTGGAAGTGGGAAGAAGATAACATGGACTTTATGACAGGTTTGACTAGAACTCGTCATCAGCATGATTCAGTCTGGGTTATTATAGATAGAATGACCAAGTCAGCTCATTTCCTTCCTGTTCATACTTCTTATTTTGCCGAGGATTATGCCAAACTCTATATCAGGGAGTTAGTCAGGTTACACAGTGTTCCACTATCTATCATCTCAGACAGAGGTACCCAGTTCACTTCTCTCTTTTGGAAAGCATTCCAAAAGGGTCTCGGTACCCAAGTCCATCTCAGCATAGCATTTCGTTCTCAGACAGATGTTCAAGCATAGAGGACCATTCAGACTCTTAAGATATGCTAAGAGTGTGTGCAATTAACTTCAAGGGAATTTGGGATGACCACTTGCCTTTGATTGAGTTTGCATACAACAATAGCTATCATTCTAGTATTCAGATGGCTCCATTTGAAGCTCTCTATGGTAGGAGATGTAGATCTTTAATTGGTTGGTTCGAAGTTAGTGAGGCCTCAATCATGGGTCCTAACTTAGTATTCGATGCCTTAAAGAAAGTTCAGTTGATCAGAGAGAGACTTCGGGCTACTCAGAGCCGACAGAAGTCCTATGCAGATGTTCATAGAAAGGATCTCGAGTTCGAGGTCAGTGAGTATATCTATCTTAAGATCTCTCCCATGAAGGGAGTGAAGAGGTTGGGCAAGAAAGGGAAACTCAGTCCCTGGTATGTTGGTCCCTTCAGAATTCTTTGTCGCTTTGGCAAGGTAGCTTATGAGCTTGAGTCACCTTCAGATCTAGCCTCAGTCCATCCAGTCTTCCATGTCTCTTTGCTAAAGAAGTGCATAGGTGACCCAGCAGTTGTTGTCCCTATTCATAGCATTGACATTCAGAACAGTCTCTTCAATGAAGAGATTCCAGTCGAAATCTTAGATTATCAGACTTGTAGATTGAGGAACAAAGAAGTCCCTCTAGTCAAGGTTCTTTGGCGAAATCAATCTCATGAGGGAGCTACTTTGGAAGCAGAAGCAGATATGCGTACCAAGTATCCTCACCTCTTCCCCGCCAATTCAGATCAAGCTTAAGGTAACAGTTCTCCTTAATCTTATTCAGTTCATGTTTATGTTTCCAGTATAAACTTGGTACCTATCAACCATTTCATACTCAGTCTTGCATTCATATGTCAGTTGTCCATGCGTCAGATATGCACGAGTTTAGTATATTTAGTATGTTAGTCACGAGATCAAGTTTCAGTTCTTCATGTTTAGTTCAGGTTCTATTGTCTTGTATCCCTTCTTAGTAAATTCTCATTCGAGGACGAATGTTCCCAAGGAGGAGATAATGTAATACCCCGCATGTTTCTAAGCTAGGAAGTGAATAAGTATTCCTACGTATGAAATCTCCTATCCTGTGATTAATACTTCAATACATGACTTACAATGAATATCCTAGTGATAGGATAGCTTATGATGCATTAAGCATGTTATATGAGTCACTTAAGGTAATACAAGCTAAGAGTTTTTGAATCCATCAAGTTTTAGTGTTTGATTTTCCAAGGGTCATCTTTGAACGAGTATAACTCAATATTAATCTGGTATTTTGGGTGATTTAGACCCACCAAATTGTAGATAATCGAATTAGCTTTCCAATGATACCAATTTCTCCATAATCCAATACCCGAACAAAACTTTATGCCTATTTTCATGAGAGACAGTAAGCATAGGTGATTGGTTAGGCGCCGCCCAACCCAAGCATAGGAGATTGGTTAGGCGCCACCTAACCTAGCTTAGGCAATCACTTGGGCATCGCCTAAGTTAATTCTAGGTGCCAAAAACACTCCGTTTTGAGTTATTTTAAGGGTAATTAAGTCTTTTAATACTCCTTACACGTCCCTAAACTTAACCCTACAAAATATATAGCTTCTAATCATATTACAACCCTATTATCATCTCAAAGCTCATCATCCAAGAGAACTAAAAGGGAAAAACAACTAGGGTTGCGTAACTAAGCTTGAAGATCCGATTTCAAGGAAATTCCTCCGTCAATCATCAAGAATCTTTCCTTCTAAGGTATGCATGAGTTGATTTATGGATCCCTTTCATCCATAAATCTCAAAAACCCTCTTTTTCATTATAAAGTATGATTTCTATATTGTTGGGTGTTGATGATCATGTTGTTGATATTAGGTGATTCCCAAGATGGAATCTTTATATGTTTTTGTGAATTCATGATATCATATAAGTTAGAAATATGTAAATTTGGTTGTTCATGATGTATAATTTGATGATTTCACCTATGCTTAATATTTTCATGTAAGGTGTTTGATAAAATGCCTAAGAAATTAAAAATCATGCAATATAGCTAAATTGTGACTAAGTAAAGGATTCATAATATGCCCTTACGTTCCAATGACTTCTATGTTGTTAATGTGCCTTGTAAATATTGTTGGAATACTCAAGAACTATTCTTATGAGATTATTCTATGTTTTCTTGCAAATCCTACTTATGAACAAGATGTATGATAACCATGCAATCCACATGAACCTCCATGCTATTGGTATGTGTTACAACATAATTATGCAATGAACATTATATTAAGATTGTGCAAGTACTTCCATGTATTATGAAATCCTTTCCATGCAATACATTGTTGATAACCATGCTTAGTATGTGATCCCTACTTATGATATTATAAATTATGGACTCTACTCTTATGATCAAGTCAGTCATGTGTGTCAGCTTCCTTCCACCGAGTCCTGGGGGTACTTGTACCCGAAAATTATAGCTGTCTGCCTAGATCCATGTCATGTTTCACGATATCCGAACTCAAGCCATGATTCCATAGACTTCAGTCAATCATGTGACTCAGGAAAACCTCATGATCTTAGTCAGTTGTCAGATATCAATAACATTCTGCCAGTCAACAAAATTCAGTAAGATTAAGTCATGCACAGTTAGTTATTCATGTCCAGTCCCTCCAGATGGGAGTAGAGGTTAGCGCCGAGTGAACCCAAGGATGGGAACTTACCCGCCTGTTTAGGGTATGATTCTTAGTAGTCATCTTTGTGTTCCAGAACTTCGTATCCAGCGTAGGTTGAGACATCTTAACCCGTTAGATTAGGGTTGATGAGGTGTCTTAACCCGTCAGTTTAGGGTTCCCACTATTCTTATTGAGTAACCGCCAGATAAGGGTCTCTCACAGGTTGTCCTTACCCGTGGCACAGTTATGACACCCCTCCAGTCGGGGTAGAGATTGGACCCCAGCTTAGCCATAACGGCATACCTAGGGCATGGCGGTTAAACACTATTTCCCACAGTTTCAGTATTAGCCTCAGCAAAAGAATCAGGGCGTTCTTCAGATTTCAGTATACACAGGACTGTTAGATTCAGTCATGAAATTTATCAGTAAACCATGTATTAGCTTATAGGTCATGCTATCACATATTCACTATCACAGTTTATATATATGTGTGTTTGCACTCCCACGTTCATATTAGTTAGTCAGTGTTGTTCATGCATGAAATCCTTTATGTTTAGCCTACCTTCCTCGTATACTCAGTACTCCAGTTGTACTAATGCATTTGTACTATGGTTCTTTTTTTTCATGTTACACCATAGGTTCCAAGACCCGAGCTCCAGCCCAGCAGTAGCGGTAGGATTCCAGTCGCAGAGACACAGTGAGTCCTCATTTATTTGAGGATAATATGATTTGATTTATTTATTTATTTCTTCAGTTCAGTTTTATGGAGTTAGTTGGAGACATGTTCCTTCAACTCCTTATTCAGATAGTTTAGAGGCTTTCAGATTTATGTTCAGATTTACGTTCAGATTGAGTTGTTTTGGGTATTTTCACCCACATGATTGTATTCAGTTGAACCTTATGGCCTTACAGTTCTATGTATTCCACATTATTTTATCATGATTTGCAGTATACAGGTACAGATATCAGTCATGGGTTAGCTTGTGGTCCCTCGGGGCCATGAGCACCGTGTAGCATTTTGGTTCAGCGAATCAGGGTGTTACACTCAGTCAGCTACAGAACTCAAGAAAACTCAGTAAACTCAGTATTAGTCCATTTTAGTTTAGTACATCAGTTTAGTGTCTTTCAATTGGGAGTAGGATTCAGCACCGAGTGAACCCAAGGATGGAAGAGGGTGTGATCCTTAGAAGCAGTCCTTTCATTCCAGAACTACATACCTAGCTTAGGTTGATACATCAACCTGCTAGTTGAGGGTTGATGAGGTGTTTTACCTGCCAGCTGAGGGTGCCACCATTCTCATTCAGAGCACCTGCCAGATAAGGGTGACTCAGCATTTGTCTTTACCCATGGCACGGTACTAATACCCTTCAAACTAGGGTTACAGGTTGGACCACAAATAAGTTTAGAGAAGGGGCATTTCGGTTAGATGATTACCTCTCACAGTCTTAGTTTCAATTCCTATCTCAGTATAGAACTCAGTTTAGTTCTACAAAAATTAGGACTGTTAGGCACAGTTACTCAGTTCAGTATAAAACTCTGTATAGTTCCACAAAATTAGGACTGTAAAACACAGTCACTCAGTTATCAGTAATACAGTATTAGTAAACTCAGATATCAGTAAACTAGTGATTTAGAACTCTGTATTCAGTATTACCGTGATCTCAGTTACAATTTAAGCATTCATGCATGTACTCTCGTTCAGTTATGTTCATGTTATTCAGTTAGTTATTGTTCATACATATGAATCCATGCACATAATCCAACCTCACTTATCACACTAGTATATTCAAAGTACTGACGCAGACTTTTCTCTTATGCTATGATGTCTTATACCATAGGTTCAGACACACGGGCTCCCCACTGCACTTAGCAGCCTAATCTATCAACAGTAGAGTTAGTGGTGAGTCCTCATAGTTCGAGGGTAGATTTATCATCTCAGTTATATAGTACTCAGTTTACTTCAGTAGTCAAAGTTAGTTGGGGAGTTGTCCCATCAGCTCCTTGTTCAGACAGTAGAGGCTTTTCAAACTAGAGTATTTCAGATAGATGTACTAGTATTTAGTTCTCAGTATTGATATTTAGTATTTGTTTCATATTTGAACCTTATGGCAAATTTCCACCTAATTTGCACAGAATTATAGTATTTTTATTAAGTTATTGTAGCAGGTACCAGTCATAGGTTAGCATGTGGTCCTTCGGGATTTATGAGCACCGTGTAGCGTCTGAGGTGCAGACTTAGGGCATTACAAATACTCTCCCTATGGGATCCTTCACATAAATAACAAGAACCTTCATCACTCAAAAACCATCTATACCAGGCTGACATGTCAATAAGTGTGACAGAAAAGTAAAAGAAAATGAAAACAAAAAAAACACTAAACTATGTATAACTTAATATAGCAAAACTAAAAACAAGATAGTTGCCTATTTACAAGTCCTCGGCAACGGCACCAAAAACTTGTTGTGTCCAAGCACACACTTAAGTGTACGTGGTCTCACCAAGTAATACAGTGACCTTATAAAAAGCCGAATATCAATACCACAGGAATTTGTATTAAAAAATATCCAATTCTAGTTTAACAATTGAGATTAAAGTAGTTCAATTGTAACCAACAGAGTTTAAGAGTTATAACTGGAAGTAAAGTAAACAATGTAGAAAAGTAAAGTGCTTGGACAATCAATAGAGAGAAACCCAGGGTTAAGGATCTACGAACAATCATACTATGTTATTGAACTTTATTGGTTAGATTAATATTATGATCTTGGTCTCCTGATCCTCTAATCACCTATCTAACCTTGACCCACAACTACATCATTCAGCAAAGATGTAAGAACTAGGTTAAATGCATTCATATTCCATTCCGTAATTGAACCAAATAGGTTACTTATGATATTCCTATCCTAAGTTCAAATTTTAACTTCATTATGTAGAAGATACAATCCTACTTTATTTACCCTACATTTTATCCTCTTGTTCCTCCTTTCGGGCTCACAAGATGACAATAGATGTATTCTAAGGGTAGTAAATCATTAAATAGTGATAAAAAGGATAAATAAACAACTAAATATGATAAATAATCAAAACCAAATCAATTCATAGCAATAGTAATCATCTTTTTGGCCTTAACCCCGGAAAAGGGCTTTTAGCTGCTTATTGACATAATTGAAATCACGATAGATGAATACATGATAAAATCAATGAACAAACTAAATTAAAAAAATAATAAACTAATTGAAGTGTTTTCCAGCCTCCTTCCAAGTTTCTAAGTCGTCCAAGGTTTCTAACCTCGTGTTTAAGTGTCCTATTTATAGGAGGTCAAATCTGCTGAAATTGGACTAGGGTCTGCATCGCCGCCTCTATCTCGGTACCCAGGGTGTCTGACGTTCCCTAATCATATATAAAAAATATTTTGGGTCACTTAGGAAGCTAACTATGTGTGTCACGATCCCCATATCAGTTCTAAGCCCCACAAAACTCCAAGAGGTTCGTTTTACGTCAAATCCTATCCCATGTTTTTGTCCATCCATTACAAGCCTTGTGGTGTTTTTTACACTTGATTTAAAGATTTTATATCATCCATATATAATCATCATTGACTAACAAATAATCCTATAGCATAAAACACCACTAATTAGAGCTCAAAACAACACAACAACCAAGACGGGGAACTGGAAACTTAAGCTAAGAATACTAGTTTTACCCCTTTTGATCTTTAATTTGGTTACTTTTGGCTTGTTTCAATTGAACCTTAAACATTATAAAAAAGTTGTTCCATACATAAATACACAATCATACCATTATTAACTCATTACATACACTATAATTCATTTAGATCAACTAGAACAACACCTATATCAAGCTAGTAACACTAGTTTTCTCATTTGAACTCTAAGTGACCAATTTAAGTACAAACTTGTTTGAAAAACCACCTTAAACATTGTATTCAAGTACTTTAACACTTGGATGCTTATTTATATCAATATTCACTCATTAAGCACACAAGAATTCCTCAAAACAAGGCTAAATAATCCCGAATAACAACTCTGAGGTGCATAATTCCACCTCACATTAATACCCAACTAAACCCAAGAATATCCGAATGCCAGTTAGAGTCATGGGTCTATACCACCTCTACTTTCTATAGATATACCATGATCCCTTCAATGGAAACAAAATGACCTAAAAAGGTTACAATATTCAACCAAAACTCACACTTCAAGAACTTAACATACAATAGTTGATCCTCAAGAGTATGCAACACTACTCAAAAGTGATTGGCATGATCCTACTCACTCTTATAATATACCTAGATATCATCAATAAACACAATAACAAACAAATCCAAAAACTACCTGAATACCTAATTCATAAGATCTATAAATGCCATCGAAGCATTGGTCAATCCAAATAACATAATTAAAAACTCATAGTGACTATACGAGGTACGAAAAGAAGTCTTAGGAATATCTGCCTACTTAAGCTTCAATGAATGATAGCCCAGTGAAGAACAATCTTAGAAAAACATACCCTGAAGCTGGTTAAATAGATAATCAATCCTAGGAAGAGGATATTTATTCTTCATTATAACCTTATTCAGATACTGTTAATCTTTACACCTCCGAAGAGACCCATCTTTCTTACGCAAAAAAAATTAGGAGCACCTCATGGAGAAATACTAGGATAGATGAAACACTTATCAAGAAGATATTTTAACTGTCTTTTAGTTCTTTTAACTAAGTCAAAGCCATTCTATATGGAAGAATAGAGATAGGACGGGTATCCTATAGAAGATTAATCCCAAAGTCTATTTCCCTATTGGGAGGAATACCATGAAGATCATTGAGAAACACCTCCGGAAACTCATTAACCAGATGGATGGATTGCAAAGTAGAACCCTGAGAACTAGAATTTTTAAATTGAATCGGATGATAAAGAGACCCTTTGGGAATCAATTTTTGGGCTCTAAGATACAAAATTTATCTCCCTTTAGGCACTAAGGAACTCCCCTCCCATTCAATTATTGGTTCATTAGGGAAATGAAAGCTAACCTTATGGGTCCAACAATATAGATAAGCATATCACAAATAAAGTCAATCCATCCCTAATATAATATCAAAATCCACGATATCTAACTCTATCAAGTCCATCAGTGCTCCCTATGAAATATGGATACCACAAATCCCCTATAGACTTTTCTAGCCATAATAGAATTACCCACTAGGTTAGATACAAAGAAAGGCTCAAAAATATATTTGGGACTAAAGCTAAAGTGCACAACCACATAAAAGGTCACATAAGAAAGGGTAGACCGCACATCAAGTAGATAATATACATAATGAGGGAAAATTTATAACGTACCAGTAACAATATTAGGAGATTTCTTAGATTCCAAATGGATGGATAAATAATAAAGATAGTTTCGACCAGAGGTAGCACCCTTTGGTGTATGAGCTAAAAAAAGTGATAACCGAGACCTTATTAGCCCCTGAGGATAATTTACTCATGGGATAGTTCCTCTGTATATGCCAAAGGTGATCATAATTAAAACATTGATTCCTTTTCTCATCACAATAATCATGGTGAAAACTGACTATAAAATTAGCTAGAAGTATAGGGTGGGGATGACTAAGCTCTACTAGACTAAGATTGGGAACCCTATGCCTTAGGACCATTATTAGCTTGAAAATGACAATTACTAGATGGTTTAGGATAAGGAGCACTAGCCGTCGAGTAGGAATTATGTGATGACCCTTTAGGTCATTTCTCATGTTCCCATATATTTTTGTCGTTTAAGACTTTTCATAGTTTCCCAAGTCATTTATGACTTGTTAGAACTGATAGTTTCATTACCAGGATGTTCGCTTGGTTTTTATAGTCAATACTCTATCTAGAAGTATTTGTCGGTTCCAAATAGCCACTAGGAAAAAACTTTTCAAAATAGTTTTGGATGCAAATTTTGACTATGCCAGCATCTCTAGAATATCAATTTTAGTCTAGGTAAACTTTTAATTTGGTCCCAATACACCCGAGCTCATTTTGACCTGTTGGTCAAAAGTCAAAAATTTGAGAGTTTAGGTGTGGGGCCTACATTTGGCTAAAATGACCTCGGATGGAAAATCCAACTTCACCATCATGTCTGAAACATCAAAATAGTATGTTTACATAGTTTATTTGCTTATATCATGCTCCGAATGAATCCTAAAGAATCATTAGAAAACTTGCAAAATTCCCAAATTATTGGTGCTAAGAGGTGTGCGATCGCACAAAGGGGTATTATGATCACCCTATGGTGATATCCATAGGAGAGGTCATGATCTCACTTCTGCGATCTCCATCCATGATGGCGATAACCATACCTGATTACTTGTGGTGGCTATAAAAAGGACCCTTTGGTTGAATTTTTGGACATTAACACTCATCTTTGAGACCAAGAAACCCTAAAATAGAGATCCAACCATAAATTAAGTCTTGGGTGAAACTTAGAAGCTTGATTAACATATATTTCATGATTAACAATGGATTTGAGGTATGAATCCTTTCATTTCATGTTTGAATTTCTAGATTATTTGATCAAAACCCCAAATAGCTTAAGGGCTTGATTTTAGAGAAAATAAGCTTGGTTTTCACCTATTTCTTTAGGGTTATAATTCCGTAATGGTGTATGACCAATGGGCTGACCTCAAAAATATTTTTTCCATGAATTAGACTTACTTGGGATTTTTTGTATCGTTTTTAGACCCAAAGCATAATGGTGCAATATAGGTATCGATGTTCTCATAATGATATGTAGATTGTATTTTTGATAGCTTGGCACCTTGAAGAAGCTTCTCAAAAGTTAAAAGCAAAGGTTTAGTGGATTATTGAGCAATCATTAGATTTGAGGTAGGCTAGGCTTACTCCTGTTATATTGAGATATGTTACAGTATAATTGTGATATCTTGTTAAATTGGGATAGGTTTTAAGTATTGAAATGATGTGATGCAAGACTTGGGTTCATTGGACCAATTAGGCTATGGAAATTTTAGAGTTGGAAAGTTTAACTTGTTTCCCTCTATCTTAGATAGAATAAACTTCACTACTCGTGTTTAGCATAAGAATGATTAGAATACTCAACCTTAGATAAAATGCTCTAGTTGTTCATACTCAGAGTAAAATTAGCCTTAGTTGCTTATACTAGAGGAGGTTCCCTTAGTTCTATTGGACTTAGTAAAAGTGCTTGAGTAGAATATCTATCTTAGGGCTTATGGTTTCTTGTTTTACATATAAGAGTTTATTTAGATAATCATATATCCTAATTGACAACAAGTTGAATAAGCTAGAAAAACATAGTTGGTGCCTTACCGTATGGTACTTGTCCAACTGAACTCATTGACTCTGCATTAGTCGTAACCCTGTTTGAGAACCTTCTCTCCCCTAATTAGAATTCCTCTCCTATATTCTTAAACACTTTTAGTGAACTAAATAATTGTCCTTTCCTTATAAGTATTTAACTATGAAAGGCCCTCTTTCTTTTGCTTAGCCTAGTTTGGGGTAGAAATTGACTTAGAATACATTTCAGGGATATAGAAGTGGTCTAGTTGATCCACTTTAAGAAAAAATTGAGGATTAGTTCCCTTGAACCTTTATACTTAGTAATTGACTAGAGAGTTGCTTTTTGAGGCAATATTAATGATTTTTGGTGTTTGTTGGTTATGTGTAATGGCATTGAGAATGATGCCCAAGTGATTATTCTTTTGTATGTTTTATTGGCTAAAGCTTATGTCAAGTTATAAATTATGTTATTGTGATTAACCATTGTTTGGGCTAATGAATGTGCTATTAAATAATCCCTTGACTATAATATGGCATAAATCATAAATGATGTTAATGACCATGCTATGAACAAGCTATAGATTAGGTCATGCTTTAGCTATTGCTCATACAAATGATAAATTATCTTTAGGCCAATAGTAGGCCAATGAATATGCTACTAATGGGCTATTATTCATGACATCACTTATGTTTATGCCAATGGACTAAATGACTAGATTATATATTATTTAATGATCAATCCTTGATTTTAATTTTGATTAAGCTATTGATTAATCTAGTGTTTGGTCCGTTAACTATGCTATTGTCCAAGTTATGATCATGCTTAATAATTATGCTAACAACCATATTATAAATCTTCCTTATTGTCAATATTGGAAATAATGATGTTAATAGTGATAGAAGGCACGCGTATTGACCTATATGTAAAGATATTCTATAGATTATGCTTGGACTCATGATACTTCTTTATATGGTTACTTATGCTAATGTTTTGCCACTTCTTATACATATCTACATACCCATCTCTCCGATATGGAACGGAGGAAAGATATTGGTATTAAGGATATCAGTTTCGGGGAAAACCCGATGATAGTTTAAGTTATTCATGTTACATATACATATACTATTGATAAATTGACATTGATGATGAACATTTGATTATAGAGGTATTCTCTTCTTTGCTTCTCCTTTATATCTATTTACTTTAGCCCTCGTGGGGCTTGTCACTTACTTTAGCCCTCGTAGGGCTTGTCACTTACTTTAGTCCTCATGGGGCTTGTCAGTTACTTTATCCCTCGTGAGGCTTGTACTTTATTAATGATATAAATTTGTGTATTGTGAATATTAATGTCATAATCATACCCGACAAGGCTGGATGATATTATGATATTATGATACCCAATAAGAATGGAGGATATTATGATATGATAATACCTGGTGCGGACAGAGGATATTATGATGATATAATGATACTCAATGTGGTTGAAGGATATTATAATGATATGATGATGCCCGATGCGGCTGAATGATATTATAATGATATGATAATACCTAGTAGGCTGGATGATATAATAATACCTGGCGCAGTTGGATAATATTGTGATGACATAATGATACCTGGTGCGGCCAGAGGATATTATGATGATATATTGATACCCAATATGACCGAAGGATATTATGATGTTACATTTATACCCGGCAAGGCTAGGGGAAACTATGATGATATGATGATGCCCGCCAAGGCCAGAGGTGATTATTGATATGCTTACATATACATCTACCGGTTCGAATATGGCTAGCCCTATGTATGGAAATTATGTGTTTATTTATGTTCTTGTGTAGTTGGGTATAATGTTGATACTAGAGATGTCGGTCATAGTCTTCTAAGGAGTTAAGGTATATAGTGGTATATTTGTTGCTTTAAGGATGAGATATTCTTAGTGGTGGATATTTCGTATGTGGCCAATAGTGACTAATGGATTAGTGAACCTTAGTAATAAAGAGTACTAGTGGTGTTGATAACTATTAATAGTGATGATTAACTATTATGGAGGTTAGTGATAATGGGTTTAGAGATGATGGTGAATAGCTGCTATTGATGATAAAGTTTAAGATGTTGACTAGTTGTTAAGTGGTGATGTGTGGATTAATGATGCCAGATGATAAAGGAAGTCAGTTGATAGATGGATAATGAAAAAAATCGTAATTGGTGGACTTTTTTTAAATGGAGGCTAGTGGAATTATGATGTCTACAAATAAATATTGGTTAATTGGCGAATATGATCTAGTGGTAAATCTTGACTAGATACTAGAAATTGGTTAGATAGTGAATAATGGTTAGACGTTGATCCATGAATAATGATTATGTGATAAATAGTAAATAGATAATAATTACAGGTTATATGATGAATAGTGAGTAATTGGTTGGGTATTAAGCGTTGTCAAGCTAATAATGTGTGAATAGGGTATATTAACGAGGTAGATGCTTATATGATGGTATGGTTACGGTTATGGGTATATTGGTATATGTGATTCCATTACGATCATTGATGATGATTATGAATATTGGCAAATGGTCGTTTGATGAAAATTGAGGAAAACTATGGATAATGAGGGAATTTGGATAAATTATTAATTTGATTCCTTTATGTTTCTCTTGGGTGTACTCTCCGGTGGTGTGGGACATCATGTTGAGTTCCTTCCTTTATGCACTAATTGAGGTATGGATGCCCACTCTGTACTTGTGTTTTCTTGTGATTGTACTTATGTTACTTTACAATTCCAAATCATTTATTTCTTATGCACGACAGTATTGGCATGCGTTGATGCCTTATGTTATATTGTTATTTTGATATTTAATGCTTATTATGTACAGTGATATTGTCATGTGTTGATGTCTTATGTTACACTATTATTTTGGTTTGTTTATATTATATATAGTGATAATAGAGATGATTTAGGTTTGATTCTATACCTTGACTTAGTTATGATTATCTTACACTTTATCATTCTTATATCATTATTTAGCGTGGTTGGCTGATGATGCCTACTGAGTTCCTATTATTTTGGTACTCATTCTACATTTTTGTACCTTTTTGAGGCAGATCCGAGTATTAGCTGTCGTCATTGATTGTGGTTTGTGCGGTGATTGATTTTCGAAGATAGGGTGAGCTCTTGGAGTTTGAGTCACCCAATTTCCTCTTATCTCTTGTATTCAGTGTTTAGTATTCGAGACAGATGTATTGACTATTCTAGACTTGGAGTTGTATTAATACTATTAGTTACTCTAGTACTAACTCTACCAGGTTTTGGGATTGGTATCTTGTTGATTATTTATTCTATTTAGAACCCCTTATGTTCATAATGGATGTCCTTGCACTTTTCTTATATTGGGCCATTAATACCAAATTAACCTATTATATTAGCTCAGGGTTAGGGTATTGGCTTACCTACTGGCAAGTGGTGGTAGGTGCTATCATGGCCCGTAAATTAGTTCATGACAAATTGGTATGAGAGCATAGGTTTTATCAATATTATTGGTACAAGATCAAGTGTCTAGTAGAGTCTTGCAGATCAAAATGTTGACATCTATTTCCTATCTTCGGGAGGCTATGGGACATTCTTAGTAGTTCTTCACTTCTCTCACTCATGTTGTACTAAGAGTCTAAGTTTGTTTGTAGAATATTCTCTTAACTTTATTCTTTCACAAAAGGCGAGGGAATGTGCTACCGCTACATGAGATAAGGGTCCTCAGATCGAGACCAAGGATCCTAATTTTGTTTTTTGAATGTGGGCAACCTAGAGATTGTGGACATCCTAAAGACATGTCCCCAGCTAGAGGCCAGGATAGGCCACTTTCCCCAGACCTTATTTTTGTACATAAGCCTATGATACTTCTACCATATCCAGTGGTGGGCCAGGAACTAGCCCAGGCTCCACTAGGGTTCATTTCTTTAGTAGTGCTCAGAGATGCATTGGTTCAGCTGTTAGATATTATTGGTGGTGTGTCTTCTGATGGTGTACAGTCTATAGACCAGCGTGGTACTAAGGTGGGGGCATAGCCTGTAGCTGTGGCTCCCCAAGTTGAGATTTATCCAACATCAGTAGTTGCTCAGATAGTAGTTGCCCAGCCAGTAGGTTGCCAGTCTGCTATGCCTTCAAGGAGCAGAAGATGTTGGGAGATTCTTGAGGTTAGCCTCACTGAGATTTTCTGGTACTCTTGGAAATGAGGCATATAATTTCCTAACTGCTTGTGAGGATAGGCTTCGTGATTAGGTCCTTATTGAGACTCATGGTATGGATTACACTATATTTAAGTTAGATTGTCTGCTCATCATTAGTAGAGTGATTATATGGATTTGAGACCCGCTGGATCTTCTTCCTCTATCATGGACTCAGTTCTCTGAGATGACTTGGAGAAGTATATGTCGTGCAATCTTAGGGATTGATTGAGAGATCAGTTTTCCAGATTGGAGTAACGCCCCAAGTCTGTACCCCGAATGCTACACGGTGATCATACTCCTAAAGGACCACAAGCTAACCCATGACTACTACCTGCTACAATAATTGAATAGTAATACTGTAAATATGCGGAAATTAGGTGACAACATGCCATAAGGTTCAATACTGAAATAAAACTAAATACAATATAACAATACCACTGAAACATCTGTCTGAAAATACTCTAGTCTGAAAAGCCTCTACTGTCTGAATCATGGAGTTAATGAGATAAGCCCCCAACTAACTTCAACTACTAAAAACTGTACTTATAAATCGAAATACTAAAGAAAATAATCATTTCCTCGAACTATGAGGACTCACCCCTAACTCTGACTGCTGAAGATCTGAACTACTAAGGGTGCTTGGGAGCCCGTGCGTCTGAACCTATGATATAAAACATCATAACGCAAGAGAAAATTATGTGTTAGTACTTTAAATGTACTGGTATGCTAAGTGAGGTAGGCTAAAATGCATGGGTTCATATGCATGAACAATACTGACTGAATGACATAAATATTACTGAATGGGAGTACATGCGTGAATACGTATACTATAATATGAGATCGTGATAACACTGGATACTGAGTTATGAATTATTGATTTACTCATATCTAAGTTTGCTGATACGGTGTAGGTGATAACTGGTGACTGTATCTGACAGTCTTGATCCTGTGGAACTATACTGAGTTCCATACTGAACTGAGTAACTGTCTCTGACAGTCCTGAATCTATAGATCTGAATTGAGTTCTATTTTGAGACTGGAACTGAAATTGAGACTATAGGAGGAAATTATCTAACCGACATTCCCCTTTCTGAAAAGACTAGGTCCAACCTGTAACCCCAGTTGGAAGGATGTCAGTACCGTGCCACGGGTAAAGACAACTGTAAGTTAACCCTCTCTGATAGAAATCACTTTCATCAACCCTCGCTGATAGGAAAACTCGTATGAGATGTATCAATCCTAGTCAAGTAGGAAGATATCTCAACCTACGCTAGCTACGTAGTTCTATAATGTAGGGATTGCTACTAAGGGTCAAACCCTCTGCTGGTAGGAATGCCCCCATCCCTGGGTTAACTTAGTGCTGAATCCTACTCCTAACTGAATAGATATTGAACTAATTTCCTACTTCATACTAGGCTTGACTGAACTGTTACTGATTTTACTAAGTTCCACTGACTAATGGAATACTACTGAATTCTATTAGCTGACTGAGTTTACTGAGGTCTGAACTGAATACTGAACTAGACATGACTAATACTGAATCTACTGAGTTCTCCTGAGTCCTATAACTGACTGAGAGTACTACTGATCGTGACGTGACTGAGATTATTCTGTAACTAACACTGGCTCTAGTTAAATAGATAAATTGTAGGGTATAAATATCCCCAGGACTCGATAGCATGAAAAGTAAAGCTTCACATGATCTTGCATAGTATAGCATAAAAATGCACACTTGTTCATAATGCATCTATAGAAGCATTTTATCAAACACTTGCATGGCATGAAATAGTATACATACTAGCATGATATAATCTTATTATTACATTCACATGAGCAATTCAACAAATACTTGGATAGCATAATCTTTGCACATGACACTAAAATAACATGTGAGTATCAATATTCAGTTCGAAATTCATAATTGCATGGGTTTCAACATGAATTCACATGATAAATCACATATTTCAATTACTTCTACATCAATCTTGTAATAAATCATGAAATAGAAACCCAATTATAGCAATAATCATGAATACACTTTGATTTCAAATCATGGAATGCATAAAATCAAGCTACTTGAAGTTTAAAAGAGTTTCTTGGACTCCAAGGATGGAAGGAACCCTTGGATGAACACTTCACATACCTTGGTTGTTTAATTCTTGAAGAATAGTGGTGAAATCTTGATCCTTGGCTTCGAAATTAAATCACCTAAGGTTCTTGTTCTTGAGAAATTTAAGAGAAAGTGAGTGTATGTTTCTTAATGAGGGTTGAATCTCGTGTTTTAGGGCGGAATAGGGGTGAGGAAAAAGACCCAAATACCCCTATTGATGCGGCTTTATAATGACTGAAAACCAAACTGTCAACGCACAGACCGACGCGCCATATTGTAGGCATCAATGCAATGGCCAACGCGCTGCATCGAGTCTGCATCAGTTCACTGGAATTTTCACTAAGCTGAGGGAAAAATTATCTATCAGTGCGAGGGACGATGCGATGCATCGAGATCGCATCAACTCACTATTTTGGTCACTCGAACCTGATCTAAATGAGGTTTAAAAATCCAAAACTTGTCCGAAAATACCTACTGACATTCCTAATCATGAATAAATCTAAAGATCAATACTTAAAGGTCATAAGAGTCCGAAATAGAGTTGCCAACTTACGAAGGCCAAAATAATACTAAGTCTAAATACTTAGCTAGAATTTTCTAAGTCTAGACCCCTTAACAAGCTTAAAAGAATGAGTTGAGCTTAGGATTTTGCGGGTTCTTACAATATCTCCCCCTTGGGAACATTCATCCACGAATGAGACTGATTAAACTGAGAATACTGATAGGCTAGACTTAGACACTGAACATGCACAACTAAAGCATGATTTCATGATTGAAATTATTGATATACTGAATTATCATATTGAACATGCATATCTGATGCATGAGTACATAGCTAAACATGATTTATGAATGCATGACTGGGATTACTGATAAGCTGGGCTTATATACTGGACATACATGTCTGATGCATGAGTACATGACTGAACTGATTGGTGAATGCATGACTAAATATGCAATGATAATGGATACCAACTATATAACTGTAACTAAACATGGACTAAGCCAATCTAAGAAAGAATGTTACCTTAAGCTGAGAATATTGATGAACCATAGATCATTTACTAAATATGTATGAACGGGAACATGAGAACATAACTAAGACTAAAATAGGATAGATGAACTAAATATCATGAACTGAACTGAGCCCCTGAATCCATGGCTTACGGATGAGATTGGAACTTGAGGGTGCACCTATGAGTAGCCACTACTCCAAACTGGATTTATTTCGTAAAGAGAAGATGAAAGGTTTAGGTCATTAAAGCTCGGGGAGATTATAGTACATCTCCCTCTTGGGACAATATATCCGCTGAAGAATGCTAACTTGGCTGAGATACTGAGGAAAAATTAAGATGATGCACAAGGCACCTACGAACTAAATCGTGACTGCATATAGGGGATCTCAAATTGAGTCATGTCACTCGGACTGAGCTGAACTCGCAACCACAGGGTTGCTCGATTTTGGAATAGTTACTTTCATGAGACTTCGAATAGTGCAACTAGATGGAATGCTAGGAACCCAACCTTACGAATATTATTCTCCAAACTACTAAACTGAATTATTGGTTTTGTGGACTAACTTATGCTGAAAACTTATATTCAACTGAAGCCTTTATATTCAACTGAAGCCTTTCTTTGACACTCTTTCTATAGAGTTCTAGTAGCTTTAGGGAGCAAGGAGTCTTGGCATGGCTGAATAAAACAGCTGAATAAGAAAATCACATCCTAGCTAAATTTCTGTAATATGAGTCGGGGCCTACAAAACATCATCTAAGATGAAGTGACTAAGCCTTATATACTACAACTATAAATTTTCAAGCTTAGACATATCCCTTGAATACCCTCTCAACTATACTCTTTACCTTAATATTAACATGGGTGCTGTGCACGAATGCATAAACATACTAACTTATCTGGTTATCTGAATAGCTGATAGTTGAATACTTGGTCATGTAATATTGAACTGCACTTAGTCTGAACAGTTGGACTGGAACTGTAGGGTATTATACATATGAGGTAAGGACTGGCTTTGTAACAGGAGATAACTGAGCTTGAATTCATGAAAATTATATTATTTAAGAATGCAAAACCAAGCATATAACATGAGTCTGAAATATTTTGTAAACTGAGGTACTGAATTACTGATAACTAAATAACTGATAATTGTATGCTATGGTCAATTAAACCTGAAACTGAACTGAGTTATTGATTTGATTACTGGACTAGGACTGGGACTAAGACTATAACTAAGATGATAACTGAGACTGTAATTGAGACTGTAACTGGGACTGTAATTGAGACTCATACTGGAACTGAATACTGGGTTCTGATAGCTACGTAATGGGGACTGACATAAATCGAGGATCTGAGTGGACACTCACACTCTGCATTTTCTAAACTTTTTATCGTATGAAAAATTCTGATTTTTCCTCCCTTCATGCACTAAATAAGACTTCCTACTAGCCATTTGCATGCACACTTACCTGACATTCAGGTCTATCTTCATAAATACAGCCTCGTGTAAAACACTTATGCAATGGATCATCACTACATTATTTCATAAGGAGAGTTCACTGAAGGGTTAAAACATAAGGACCTGAAGCATGAATGAATACTATACCGAGCTCGACACTTATTGAGGCTTGAGGAATAGAATGTCAACATCATAGATTCACCAAGAGACCTAAACTGAGGAAATGCGTGACATAATTTGAACTTAGCCAATCATTAAGGGTATAACATGAGTCATGGGAACTAAATATACTGTAAAGCATGACATGAGTACATGAGTCATGAACTAAATATCCTGAGTCTGGAGTTTCTGTATTCACGAAACATGATTCGTAACACTGAGTAAACTTAAACTCCTTATACTAAGAACTGTAATCGTGCATGATTGCTAACGTGCACGAGTATGGGCTATAATCATAGAGCTGACATGTAAGACATGAATAGATATCATGATAACTGATGGGTTTTGAGAGTCTGGAATATGATTCTGAGATGATCTGCGTGATCATTCTTGCTATGGGAATAGACAAGAGTGACATTGCTGAAGTTCATGACAAATATGTCAAAGTACTTCTTGAACACATAGTTCATCAAGTCCATGAAAGTTGCTAGGGAATTGGTAAGACCAAACGACATGACTAAGAATTTGAAGTGACCATATCACTACTAGAAAATAGTAAATTTCTGACAGCCAGTTTAATCGAAAAGTGGTCGGAAAATAAGGTAGTTCAGACTAATTTTCGACTACTTTGTGGTAGTCGAAATATAGCTTGTCGGAAAATATTTTCCGACTGAAGTAGTCGGAAATTTTTGACTACAATAGTCGAAAATGTAGTCGGATATTTTGTAAATATTTATTTAATAATTTTAATTATTCTGACCACTGTTGTCGAAAAATTAATAAATAAATAAATAAATATTTAATAATTATAATTACTTCGACTACTGTGGTCAGAAATTTAATAAATAATTATTTAATAATTTAATTATTTTGACTACTGTAGTCGAAAAATTAATAAATAAATATTTAATAATTATAATTATTTCGACTACTGTGGCCGAAAATTTTTAAATAATTATTTAATAATTTAATTATTCCGACTATTGTAGTCAAAAATTTAATAAATAAATATTTAATAATTATAATTATTTCGCAATGTGGTTAGAAATTTTATAAATAATTATTTAATAATTTTAATTATTTCGACCACTATAGTCGGAAAATTATTAAATAACTATTTAATTATTATTATTATTATTATTCAATAAATAATTAAATAATTATTATATTGCATTAGCTTACACTACTTTCAGATCATAAATAACATAACTAATGTATTTTTCATAATTGGATCAAACATGATAAAAATTTATAAATACAACCACTTTAAACCATTCAAAACAAATATCAAATCAATTAGTTTAAACATCTAAATGTCACAACAAAAAATAAGAACAATAACTACAATCTAATTATCATCAGATTCATTATCTTCCTCGTACTGAAATACTTGCGGCATGTGCTTCTTAACCAACTCCTCCAATTTATCAAATTTAGCAAACTTAGTGTCGTTAGCTGCACATTTCTGCGTCAATTCCACAATTTGATTTTTCATCGCTTCCATTTCTTCCATAGTTTGTAAAGTAGAAGAGGAACTGGGAAACAACGAAGGACTACTCGAGGATTAGAGAACCCCTGTCTCGTAGGTTCTACCTTTCTTTCAACCACCTACCACAGTTGTCCACATATTATTCAGCTCTTCAGGTGATGATTGGACCATGGTACTAACCTCTGAAGTAGGTTGGGTTTGATGCCACTCTTCTATGCTTTTTTGAAATTTTTCCTAAAAGAAAAATTATTGTCAGTATGTAAACAAATAAAATTGAGTAATAATAAAATAATGTATGTAAAAGTTATTATCTTACATATGGATTCTTAGCACGCGGTTTGACCTAATCTCCTCTTGTACCATCCTTGTTTTTCTTCCTATGCATATCTTCGTAGAAATCAATGAAAGGGCGTTTTTCCCCCCATTTTCATGTTCCTGCAAAATTTTAGAAAAATAGATAATGCAAGTACGAAGACAAGTTTAGGCAGCATAGACCAAAACATCTTAAGACTAATAATAGATCATGGAGTCCATGATTCGAAAATACTCAAATCCAACAAAAGTAGTAGTTTAGGTGGATTCTTTTCAAGTGTTTAAGCTATAAATAGATAGTTTGGAAAGGGTCAACAGCTATATAGGGATCCAATGCCCCAAAGTTTCTAATACATTCAACAAAAATATGCCAAAAATACTATACACTATATAAGAAGCTATAAGTTCAGTTGGAACTCCTACATCAATTTTCAAGACTTTATACACTATATAAGAAGCTATAAGCTAGAAACTCTAATTATTTTTCAATAGGAGGTGGCATTCACTGTAGTTTCCAACCAGTACTTTCTTTATAAAGTACTACTATCATTTATACAATTCACTTCCCATGAAGACTTATTACCACTTACCTAGAACTTAAACATATGAAATTTGCTAGTTCTAGCTCCAAGATAAGTTAAAAAGTAAACATTCACAAAAAGAAGCTCTGAAAGAAGTGTTTCATCTGAATATTTTATGATCAACATATTGTTCTGAATAACAATTCATGTGTCACTTATGTTGTTTCTAGCCTGCAGAAAAATATCCCAACATATTTTCCAAAGAATCCTTTTTTGGGAGGTAATTACATTCTTCATGTTCTGTATGTTTAACTACTCTCAACTTTCTATATTGAGAAGATTTTGGTCTGGTTCTATCTGTCTTTTCCCTAGTTTTTTCTATTATGTAAGAAGTTTATTTGTTTTTGTTACCTTGCAGATTCCCATATTTTTTACCTTGTTTAATGATATCAGTCTTTGCATTAGCTGCAACAGTAATGTCCTTTTGGGTTCTGGTATGGTGTCTAGCCTTATATATACTTATCTTGTCATTTTAAGTGCTATCTAGGCTTTCCTCCATAAGTAGTTTTCTCATACTTATTTCAGTCGCTTAACTCGTGATAATATTACATAGCTACGAACATAGTGCATAATTCTTGAAAATGATTTGTTCTAATCCATAGCTTGAACTAGTGAATTTGACATAGTTAATCCACTGTAAAACATAGGACCAGATTTTATTAGCTAAAACAGTTTCAGCAGTTTAGCTAAAACAGTTTCAGCAGCTAAAATAGGAGTATGTGTAAATAATGTGACATAAGCTTTCACTACTATAATTTTGATGTACCAAACAGTTTAATCAAATTTAGTTATTTTAGTTTATTCAAAAAAATGATGGATAATTTTAATGATCATTGTCCAGGCACAAATATCTACTTTTGGATCTCCTTCTTTCCAGAAATTGTAAGTCCTTATTATGTTCTCTTTTTCTTTTCTCTTTTCTTCTGAAGAATAATTTGCTCTCATGTTTCTGAAGTTTTCCGATAATGGTTATTGGAAGTTCATCCTATTGGTTGGTACAAGCTTCATCACGTGGTGGTTAAACTGGCAGTTGAAATCATGGACAGTAGTCCATTAGAAGGGTTTCATCAGTTAAACCTACAAGACGAGCTATTCTGATTTGGGAACCTAGGGTTCTGCTGCGGATAATACAATTTATATCATTCCAGGTATGAGCAATAACAAAAACTTTATGCCTTACCGATTTCTCTTCTCAGTTAGTTTCTCTTTCCCTCTTTTTATTAAAAAGATTTCTATAATCAGACCATTCAAAAGCTAGCTCTCAGAAACATTAAAACAAACAGCTTAAAGTTGATACATGAATATAACCTATATATATTGTTTTCCCTAGCATAAAAGTCAATTCATTTTTCTCAAAATCACAACTGATGGAAGTCCATAAAACACTCTTGATTAAAACCAAAACCAAACCACCACCCCCAACACAACAAACCCAGTGTATTCGCACCAAGTAGTAATATAAGATGAACAAGATCAAGTTCATAATAAAAGAAACACGCAACAACAAGAGCAACAAGATGTCAACAATGCTAGTTAATCAAAATAGGCCACACACGGCTTCACTAGACTTCAATATGAACAACAACAACAGCAATAAGATGTCAACAATGCTACCACCAAGTGGTAATGATCAAGTTCATAATAAAATAAACACGCAACAACAAGAGCAACAAGATGTCAACAATGCTAGTGAATCGAAATAGGCCACACACGGCTTCACTAGACTTCAATATGAATAACAACAAAAGCAAGAAGATGTCAACAATGCTAGTGAATCGAAATAGGCCACACACAGCTTCACTAGACTTTAAAATGAACAACAACAAGAAGATAACAATAATAGTGAACTAAAAGAGCCCTACACAGCTACTATGTCACGGTATAGAACAGTGAACTAAACCGAACAAATTAATAATTTAAGCTATTATTACCAGTTTTCGTCGGTGTGTAACGAAACTCATCAAACCTTCAGTGTACAACGAGCCACCCATTTGAGACGCTCTATTTTTCTTTGCCTGTTCCCTCCTTGCCCTATATTCAGGTGTATTCTATTTTTTTAAGAACTGATCCCATACATTAGCATTCAGCTATCCAGGTTTTTCCAAATGCCTCCAGGCCTCATACAAGTGTTCTTTGATATGTTGAGCTGCTTTTAACTTGAAAATACATTGTATTTCATTATCATTACAAGAATTTCATGCACACTTTGTCTGCAAAATAGTTTAATATAAAGTCATGAAATGAGTTGACAGATATAAAGGTAAATTCATCATTGATAGCATACTGAAATGGTAAATTCTTTGATTTTGATTATACCATAAACTGATTCCACATAAGCACTCCGATGTTGAGTAGAATCTCGTTCCAACTGCCCCCATGGCTCCATGTAAAATGGTTTAATTTCTTCTATTACCATATGTCCGCCGGCATAAGCGGGGATGAACCTGCAATAAAATTACATTAAATTATGTTAGCTTTTGAAAATTTTAAAAATTATGAAAAAACATAAGATTTACTTACCTATTATCATCAGGGGCGATAATTAGCCTCCCATTGCCTTATATTCTACTACCTCTTTAAATTTAGGAATCTAGGAAGCAGCTGTTGTAGCATTAGATATTTCAGCACTATCAATAGAGGGCGATGTTGATGTGTTGGGACCTTTAATTCTCAATTCAGAAAGGCTAGGTGTGGATGATATTGAAGGTACAGATGAAGAGCTACTATGCAGACTATTATGGGAAGAAGGGGGCTGAAACTGGTGGGGTGGTGGGGGTATGAAAAATGCATTTGGTAGTGAAATAGTTGCCCTTGGAGGAGGAATAATATTTGCAATAGCTAGTTGAAGAGTTGTGGTAACAGATGGTAGTGGTGGTGGTGTATATTGACCTTCGGAAAGATTATCAAGTCCTTTCTTACCTTTCTTTCGCCGTCCATTACCATGACCTTTTGATGCCATTGGTTTTCCTTATTAACCACCTAGAAATAAACAACACAAAAAGGAGTTAGTCTGTGTTATGCTGCCCATATATATTTCTTAAATGAAAGAAAAATTAAATTTTACATTCCCTGTAGTACTAAGTGAAAAAAAATCGCATCTACCAAATGCATTGCTAAAAAGTAATCTCTGCGCATGTGATTGGAGTAACCAAAACATCACATCTTTCCCATATTCTATATCCCTCCAAACTTTAATTTGGCAAAATAAATACATAAACAATTACACCTTATTCACCATTACTACAAAGGGAAAAAATCTCTAAAAGAAGGTTAGAAAACTACAAATTCATAGTATTATTATACTGGACAGAAATCCATAATATTATTATTACTAATATTAGACAAACAAGTAATGGATGAAATTATTTTGTTCAATGTAAAACTTGTTTTCAAACCAAGACCTCACAAGAGAAGTAAATGTATAATCTGAATGACTAATCAACAATCATAAAACTAACTGCTTAGATCAAGCATGGGATGTTGAACACTATTGAAATGTCACCACAATACTACTAATATTAGACCTTGTTACAATAGCTAATAACAAAAACCAACAGCTAAAATACAATTCAAGACCTTGTTACAACACATTACTACTAATAATAACAACTTAATCCTCGTAGCTTGTTTCATAGTCATTTATCAATTCTTCCTCATCACTTGTTTCATATTCATTCATCGATTCTTCCTCATCACTTGTTTCAAGTGGATCTTCATCAAGTGGATCTTCTTCGTCATTTGCCCTGGATGTTCCTTTTCCATAATCATGAACATTCAATCTAAGTTCAGAAGGATCAAATTCTCCATACAAGCGTTCGTTATGCTGCAACTCATTTGCTAATTCATCATCCACCCTTTCTTCAACACTTGAAATGTCATTCTGATACGCTACATCTAATTCATCCTCTACTAAAAATCTACCTACATTTTTTTTAAAACTACCCATCATGCATATTTATTCTTACACAAAGGATAAAGGTTGTAATACACTTGTTTAACATTTTGTGCAATGACAAATGAATCATGGAGTCCATACTTCCTTGTACGCTTAATTTCAACTATTTTGTATTGAAAGTGCACCTTTTTACCTAACTTAGGAGTAGGATCATACCACTTACATCGAAAGAGAACCAATTTTTTCTTTGGCCAACCAACATGATAATCGAGTTCTAAAATCTCGTGAAGCACACCATAATAATCAACACCACCATCACCTTTCACCCAAACCCCACTATTGTTGGTTTTCTTTCCCTTAGATAACTCTTCTGTATGAAATTTGTACCCATTGACAAAGTACTTAGAAAACTTTCTGACTTTAGCATCAGGT
This sequence comes from Capsicum annuum, assembly GCF_002878395.1. Taxonomy (NCBI): domain Eukaryota; kingdom Viridiplantae; phylum Streptophyta; class Magnoliopsida; order Solanales; family Solanaceae; genus Capsicum; species Capsicum annuum. The sequence continues at coordinate 101,334,857 of NC_061116.1, read as the reverse complement.
CCCCAAGCTATATCACATAAAAATTGGCCATTTGGGTCATAATTAAGTGGATTATGAACCTATAAAAAGTTTTTAAAAAGTTAGAATTTAAATACACATTACATTGAATAAAAGTGTAAATTGTGTTAATATTTAAGTTACACATACATATTCTCTAAACCACACTGAAAACATAGGATAAACAGCAGCATCCCCATGTAAAGCCACGAAGTAGCGGCCCGACAAAGTTATGACTTTGATTAGTTAAAGCTTAGATAGACCTTGAATGATTATCCTTAATATAAATATACTCACTTATAAAAAGGAAGGACCTCGGGACAATTTAATAATACATGTGTTATAGCTGACTTAAGCTCCACCTCATTCAAATATCAAACTGGACTACCTTTCAGACTTCCTTTACCTAGTTGATTGAATATTGAAAATGGTGGTGCCGAAGGATCTGTATTGTCTCCATCATCATGCCTATTAGGTCGGTTTCTCAGACATGGTACATTATGTTCAAAATAATATGAACAAAAATAAGAGGTCTCTTTAGCCAAATAATCCTCACATATTGATCCCTTAATTCGGGATCTATTTTTATGGTCCGTTTACATTTGCCAATAGTCCTGTATAGTATGACCTTTTAGATGAAATAATGTTTAATTAAAACACATGAAGGTAAATGTTAAAAGTCAATACCTCTCAAAGGGATACATCCATCGACACTGAACAGGACCTCCAAGTCGTGTCACTCACACAAGGTGAATTGGAATATGCTCCATAACCTCAAAAAAAATGGGAGGGAAAATTTTGGCCAACTTGTTTAGGGTTAAGCGGATGTTGATATCCATCAAAGATAGGTTCTCCTCCCTTAATGTGTTAGAATATAAATCTTTGAAAAATAAGCTTATCTCTGTTATGGGCTTCCAAATTCTATCGGGCAATGTACAGAATGCAATAGGCATCAATGACTCCATGAAAATATGACAGTCATGGCTCTTCATAGAGGTCAACTTTCCTTCCTTCATGTCAATACACCTAGACAAATTTGATGCATATCCATCTGGCATTCTCAAATTATGAATCCAATCATAAATCACTCTTTTATCCTCTAAAGTGAATGTGTAACTGGCCTTGGGATTCTGAATCTTATTGTTTAAGTATGCCAGGTGTAACTCACTACGCCGACAATACTCCTTTAAGTCCATCCTGGCCTTAAAGTTATCTTTTGTTTTGTTACTTACATCCATTACAGTATTAAATAAGTTGTCAAAGAAGTTTTTCTCAATATGCATTGGATCAAGATTATGAGGCAGAAATTATCATTCCAGTAATCTAACTCCCAAAATATGCTTCGTTTAGTCCAGTTATGTGTTACACCATAACCAGGTATCCTGGATGGTGGAGACTCTGTTACCTTAGGCAGATTCCTCACTCTATCCCTAATTTTTTCTCGCGACAAAATTGGTGGTGGCTCCTCAAAATCAGTCTTATTCTTCATAAAATCACTAGTATTTCTTCTAAACTCATGTTGCATTGGCAAAAATCGATGGTGACAGTCAAACCATGAGTTTTACCCCCATGTTTCAAAATGAATGCTTTTGTGTCTTCCATACAACAAGGGTAAGCTAACTTGCCTACAGTCGAACACCCAGACATCATTCCATAAGCATGAAAGTCATTTATAGTCCACATCAAAGTAGCACACAATCTAAAGTTTTGTTTCATTGATACATCATATACTTCCACACCTTCATGCCACAATAAGTTCAACTAATCAATTAATTGCTGCAGATATATATCAATCAAAACTTTTGGATTTTGAGGACCTGGAATAATGCAAGTTAGAAATATATATTGACTCATCATACACAATTCAGGTGAAAGATTATAAGGAGTCACAAACACTGGCCAACATGAATATGGTGTAGCTGAGACGAAAAATGGAGTGAATCCATCAGTAGATAATCCCAACCTAATGTTTCTTGGTTCACTAGCAAAATACGGATACCCAATATCAAAATACTTCCATGCTTCTCCATCTGACGGATGACATAAAACACCAGGTGGTCTTTTATTTTCATAGTGCCATCTCATATGAGAGGCAGAGCTCATTGATGCATACAACCTCTTTAACCGTGGTATAAAGGGTAAGTAATGCATAGACTTTACAGGAAACTTCTTCCTTTTAGAATGTCTGACTTCCTTATAACGTGGCTAATTACAAAATTCGCAATGTTCTAAATTTGCATCTTATTTATAGAATAAAATGTAACTTTTCTCACAACAGTGAATCCTCTCTGATGAAAGTCCTAACTTAGAAATCAACTTCTTTGTTGTGTAGAAATCTTTAGGTAAGTCAAGTTTATTTGGGTTAAGCTCATTCATAAGTCCAATGATAGAGTTTATGCCCTCTTGAGAAATTGAATAGTCTGACTTAATACTCAGTAATCGAACGACAATAAATAACTTAGAATGAATTGATCCTTCATACAATGGATGACGAGCTTCCTTTAACTATTCATAAAATTTGTTAGCCTCATCATTTAGTTCATTTTGAGCCCCTGTGTGTGTCCCAAAATCATCCCTGACCATCTCATTATATCGTGAACTTTCAACTTTATTCTCTCTTATTGGATGTTTAACATAATTTTGAAAAGCAAAATTATTAGAAGCACTACTCTCTCCATGAGTTGTCCACACAGTATAATTCAACATAAAACCCTTCCTATAAAGATGTAATGTAACAACATCTGGACTCAATAACTTGCAACACTTACAATTCCAACAAGGATACCTAATTGTCCCTTCAATAAGAAAATCATTAAGTGTCATTGCTTTAGCAATAAATCCAGCTACCCCAGCTTTGTATTCCTCTCTCAACCCCGCACGGTTAGAATAAAGTCTATTATACATCCATTTACGATCTTCATTTTCTATCTACATAAGAACAACAACAATAATAATAGAAAAGAGAAAAAAACAAGAGAAACAAAATAATAACAGGGTTGTTTAGAGATGCTACTACACAGTGGACACAAACAAAACACTAAGAGATTCAACACAACATAGTAAAGAAGCACACAACAATAGAATATTTTAATTAAAAGAAGAATTTTTTATCAGTAAAAGGTATCCAATCCATGTGATAGCTATTTACTTGTTTAATATCTTGGAATTTTTTTATCAGCAACAATAGCTATTTACTTGTTTACTTGAAATTTGTATCAACGAACCAATCTCAAGAAAAAAAGCCATAAAGTTCTTACTCCACCATCTAATACAGTAACCAAATGCAGCACATCAACCAGTATAGCTCATCTAATGGTGATTCAGTTTCCAAAGCCATAAAGTTCATTTTTTACCTCGAATCAGTGAAATCGACCATCGTCGTTACCACTTATTATAACTTATAAATAACCCTGCTTAAAAACAACAAAACCAAATCTTGTTGGAGAATCACTCAATGTACTAGCCATCACCCACTGTGAAGTATCTATCAAGAGACTAAAAATAGCTATCATAATATCATGTAAAGTTGAGGTTATCCCATACTCTATCATAGCTTGGATAGCACCAAACCCTTTGGTTGATGTTGAAGATCCATTATATTAATATTTAACTCCTTAGTTTAACTTTAATTTGAAACTCTAGTGAGACATGTAGAAGTATCATCCACATCTATTGATAACCTCATCTTATCCATCTGGGAAAACGTTGAGTCAAAAAAAATAATAGAGTTTTATAAAAGTAAGGACACAGCATGAGGAATCAAGAAAATAATTTACTAAGAATGCCCTATAGCCTCTTGAATATATGATACAAACGTCTCCATTACTGATTTGTAGAACTCTACTTGGCACATAGCTCTTGTACCAACAACATCAGTAAACCTAGGTTTTGATACCAATTTATGATGACCTGATTTACCAGGTCATGATGTCACCTTAAAGAGAGTAACTGACTAATAAGTATGGTGGAATCAAAACAACATATCAATGAGAGAGAAAGAAAAAAAAATACATATACCCCTAATATCTACTGAAGTTAGTATATGAGCTCCTAAGAAAACAAGATTAGAAACAAAGCATAAACCATAAATATATACAGAACATTCTATGAAACATAAAATAAAGATGAGTCCAACATTAAGAGAGAGAGCATAAACACTTCAATTGTCAGGAGCTCACCAATAATCTCTAATCCATGTATACATCAGGATGCATACTTCAATAATGAAAACTCATACTATAATCTACAGGCTATAGATGTGTTTAATTAGTACCAATCGCGTGGTACTTAGCATGCATCAGTCAACTGAGCTCCATAAATAAAATGAAAAGTAGGAATACACATTACAAACAACTATCTTCGAAGATAAGCATAATACTAATAATGAAGCAATAAGGGTAACCTATCATAAGCTACCTATAAATCGGGTCAAGTGTTATACCATAAATATTTAGCTAATATATAGTTGTAAAGTGAAGGAAGTGATAAACCATAAACAATCATAGAAAAAAATATTACTTAAATGTGTAATAGTAGTATAAAAGAAGAAATAATATGAAAATCATGGCTAGGAGAGAGTATATGTATAGATATACACCAAGTTTACACCAACAAGAAAACCTAAAGATACTACTCTAAGGGAGCTACTCTCATATCTCAAGGATTATATATGATGTAGGAGTTATCTCTATCATAATTAGGATCTCAATCGAATTTGAGTAATCATAAAGTAACCTAACAATGCTAAATCTATCCATAATAGGAAGTAAAGGAACTCAAAACTATACCTTCATTCTTAAGAACCACCCCATATAAATATTTCCACAATTCACACTGTAATATCCAAACAATAATATTCTAACTAGCTAACCTGAACAAATATTAACCTAACTGGACACTATAATACTAAATAGTATAATAAAACACTAAACAAACTTTAATTGTAACATATACCTATAAAGCCCCTAAAAGACCAACATATACAGTCTCCAATCAATAATACTTGTATTAGTCGATACATATAAAGAAATGCAAGTCATACAGATCAGGTGATGCAAGATGATTCAAGTGTAAAATCCAAATGCAGTACATCAACAAGTATAGCACATCTAATGGTGATTCAATAACCAAAGCCATAAAGTTCATTTTTTACCTAGAATCAATGAAATTGACCGTCACCGTTACCACTTCTTGTGAGAGACGCAACCTTTACAGCCATCTTTTAAGAAAGACGCAAAGAAAAGAGAGCTGAGAGAGAAGTGTGCCCTAGAAAGAGGAAGTGAGAGAGAGACAGAATTGGGAAAGCTGTGCGTTTAGGGTATATTAAAAGAAAATTTCCGACTACTTCAGTCGAAAATAAATTTAAATGTTTAATTATTTAAAGTTTCCGACTACTTCAGTCGGTTAAGAATTTAATATAATAAATTATGTATTGAAATTAATTATTTATAAGATTTCCGACTACAGTAGTCGAAAACAATTTTATTTTATTTAGTTATTTAATGTTTTTGACTACATCGGTCGGTTATATATATTTACTTACAATTTAATAATATATTTAAATTAATTAATACAACTTAATAAAATATTTAAATTAATTAATACAATTTGAAAGACTACCGCGTAACTTATATTTTACATATAATTATTTATTTAATAATTCAATATAATATTCGACCACTACAGTCAGTACAAATTAAATATATTTAATTATTTAATTAATTATATTTCCGACTACAGTAGTCAGAAATACATATTTAATTATTTAAATTTTTTGATTACTTCAGTCGGTTACATATTTAATATAATAAATTATATATTGAAACAAATTATTTATAAGATTTTTGACTACAGTAGTCAAATAATTTTATTTTATTTAATTATTTAATATTTTGAACTACATCGGTCGGTTTATATATTTGATATTTGATACTTACAATTTAATTATATATTTAAATTAATTAATACAACTTAATTAAATATTTAAATTAATTAATACAATGTGAAAGACTACCGTGTAACTTATATTTTACATATAATTATTTATTTAATAATTCAATATAATGTTTCGACCACTACAGTCAGTACAAATTAAATATATTTAATTAATTATATTTTCGACTATAGTGGTCGAAAATAAATATTTAATTATTTATTTAAATAATTATTTAATTTTGGTGTAAGGGTAAGATTATATATTTACTAATATATTTAATTAGTTAATTTCATTTTAGACTACAACAGAAATATATATTTAATAATTTATTTTACTTATTTTTTAAATTTCGCATAAGGAACTGCTTATAGATTTTGTAATATATTTATTTAATTATTTATATTTACGACTACGGTGGTTGGATATATACTTAATTACTTTTAATGTTATTTAGTTATTAGTATTTTCGACTACAGTAGTCGTAAATATAAATTTAATAATTTATTTAAATAATTATTTAATTTTCATATAAGGTACTGATTAGATATTTAGAATTATATTTATTTAATATTTTCGACTACAGTAGCCGGATGTATATTAAATTAATTATTAATTTATTTATTTATTACTGTTTTCGACTACTGTAGTCCGAATTTATATTTTTCAAAATTTGTCGCCAAACATTCTGACTGTTTTTATCACAAAAAGTATTGAAAAAATATTTTGCAAAAATAAAAATAAAAAAATAATATTTCCGACTGAAGTAGTCAAAAATTTTCGACTATTTTTTTCAGAGGAAAAATAGCAAATTTTTTATAGTGTATCGAGTTATGACAGCTATCTTTGGAATGTCACAGTCTCTGACTCTGAGCTGATGATAGCCTGATCTGAGGTCTATCTTAGAAAAGTAACTGGCACCTTGAAATTGATCAAACAAGTGATAGATTCTGGGATATGGATACTGTTTCTTGATCGTGACTTTATTTAGCTGACATTAGTCTATACACATTCTGAGAGAACCGTCTTTCTTACCTATGAATAGAATTGGTGCACCCCATAGGGAAACACTAGGTCTGATGAATCCCTTATCTAGGAGACCTTTCAACTTTTTTTTTAATTCTTTGAGTTCTGTGGGAGCCCTTAGTATGGCAGGATAAAAATAGGCTGAGTATCTAGAAGAAGGTCTATTCCGAAGTTGTTTTCCCTTTTGGGAGGAACTCCGGGGAGATCTTTGGGAAACACATATGGGAATTCACATGCTAATGACACTGACTCAAGATTAGGGGTTCTGAACTAGAGTCCTAGACTCGAACGAGATGGTAGACACATCCCTTAGATATTATTTTTCTTCCCATTAGGTAAGAAACAAGCTGACCCCTAAGTCCTAAAGTACTATCCCTCCACTCAAGCATGGGTTCATACGAAAACTGAAACTAGACAATTCTATTTCTACAGTCGACTGAGGCATAGCAGGAATGAAGACAATCTATGTCGAGAATGACATCAAAATCGATCATCTCTAATTTGATTAAGTCTACTAAAGTGACTATCTGAGACACCATAACTGGACAGTTCCTGTATACCCGCCAAGCTATGATAGATTGAACCACTAGGGTAGAGACTAAGAAAGGCTCTGCTAGGATTTTGGGACTTACTCTGAAGTCAACAGCTATATAAGGAGTAGTAAAGGACAAAGAAGCTCCTGGGTCTAGCAAAGCATAAATATGTAAATAATAAACTTGTATCGTACCAGTGACCACATCTGTAGAAATCTCTTGATCTTGTTGGAACTAAAGTGCATAGATTCTATTTGGGTGTTGCCCACTGGTAGCACTGGA